>NW_026127769.1:50912-78326 GCF_022985175.1 Labeo rohita | reverse complement strand
TGTAAACTTGGTATTCCAAGAATATACGTCCGAATTGTGAGATAAAAATGGTCACATTTATTGTATTTTCTTTTTTTTTTTCTGTGACGGAAACAAGCTTGCATAGTAACCAAAGGAAAAGTATGTTGGAATTTCTGTTGATCAGTGGCATCAACTATCATAGGGCACCATCCACAGCCAACCCCGACCCACTGGAAAGCAATTGCAATCAATGTTCCAATCGAATTTCTGCATAGAGAACCCTATCTTTTTCTATTGTACATTCTATAAAGTAATGATGACTCATTCCGTTTTACAGTTTTTCTCAAATGCTAAAACACAAAAGCCAGTCCTCTAAACCAAATGACCAGTTGTCTAAACACATTTACTAAATCTAGCCATCATTTTCCAATATCATAAACACATTTCACATGAAGACACAATTCACAAAACACAATCCTCCGTTCTCATAAATCTAAACACATTTTTCCTTGCTAAAACACAAGTTGCAAAAGAACTCTGCTCATATTCTCAAATGAAAGCTCATGTGATGCAAAATGCTTGCCACAGTCAGCAATATTTGAACACAATGAACACACCTGGCGTCATTCATTACACACAACGACTCAAAATTGAAGACACTTGTTGTTAATGCTGTGACCACATGTATAAAAGCAAATTCAGAGTGCACAGTTTGCTGAAGATTCCAAACAAACACAATGGATGAAGGCAGAGTCAGGGGAAGAGGAATTCGAGTCAGAGGAGGGAGAAGAGCTGGCCATGGAAGAAGAGGAGCAGGCCAATGAGGAAGAGGAGGAGGCCAACAAGGGAGAGGAGAAGGTCCAGGAGGGAGATCAAGACAACCTCGCACCATCATTACGGATGAGATGCGAGCAACAGTCATTGACCATGGCATGACAATGGCTGAAGCAGGACTAAGAGTCCGTCCAAACCTGAGTAGGTTCACCGTGGCCACCATTATCAGGGCATTCAGACAACACAACAGGTATTGTACTCTATTGCTTTCTTTGTCACAATGCAGTTTTACAAGCCTGTGAAAGTAGTCTATTGGTTTCAAATCAGTTGTTATTGTAAAACATGTCAATTGACAACACATGTTTCTTTCTTTAGAGCTGAAAGAATGCCACATAGAGGTGGGAGGGTTGCCATATTTACAGCGGCACAAGAAACCCTCATTGTGGATATGGTTCGTGAGAACAACCTCATCAGACTCCGGGAGATCAGAGACAAAGTCATTGCCGATAATGTCAACTTTGAGAGCATTGATGATGTCAGCTTGGCCACAATAGACCGAGTTCTCCGGCGCCAAAAGATGCGGATGAAACAGGTCTATAGGGTTCCCTTTGAGCGCAACTCTGCGCGACACAAAGACCTACGTTATGAGTATGTGCAAGTAAGTATACATCCATGTTCACAGTACAGTTAGTAGACATACTATGTTGCTCAGTGGCCTACATTACTTATGGACAATACTGTGCTACCTGATTGACTGTTCTGAACCCCTGTGCACTTTCACATTTTCACAGAGGATATTACAGTTGGACGCGATGGCCAGACCTCATGAGTACTTCTTCCTGGATGAGGCTGGCTTCAACCTGCAGAAACGAAGGCAAAGAGGCCGTAACATCATTGGCCAAAGAGCCATCACTGAGGTTCCTGGCCAACGGGGGGGTAATATTACTCTTTGTGCGGCCATGGGTTCGGAGGGGCTTGTCCACCGGCATGCTGTCCTTGGGTCTTACAACACCCAACGTCTCCTCACCTTCTTAGAGGAGCTAAGAGACATCCTCCTGGACCGCCAACAACACCATCCTGGGCCCGCACATCACATTTATGTGATCATTTGGGACAATGTCCACTTCCACAGAACAAACCAAATCAGAGAGTGGTTCACCACCAACAGTAACCAGTTTTTAAACGTCTGTCTGCCACCCTACTCCCCTTTCCTGAACCCTATAGAGGAGTTCTTCTCATCGTGGAGATGGAAGGTTTATGACAGACAACCATACACTAGAGAGAACCTCCTAAGGGCAATGGAGCTGGCCTGTGTTGACATCCCAGTGGAGGCCTTCCAAGGATGGATTCGCCATTCCAGGGCGTTTTTCCCGCAGTGCCTGGCAAGAGACAATAAAGCCTGCGATGTGGATGAGGTGATGTGGCCCGATGCAGCTCAGCGACATGATGCCGCTCAGTGATTGTGGTGTGTGTGTGGTGTGAATAAAGTAAATAAAAAAACTTCACACCCTGATCATGTTTTCAAGAGTACTGTTGTGTGCAATAGATTCTGTGTTTGAATTGAGTTGTGTTACAGTAGTGTACATGCAGTATTTTCTATAGATTTATACTCTTCATATGAAACTCACAAATCTAAATGCCTAATCCTCTGCAGAGATCTAAGAAGATCCGTTACTGTAAAGTTTCTAAAAATATGCATTGGCAGTTATGAAACAAAGAACCTTCTCACAAATTGAGCATTGTGTTTTCAATTGTTTTGCTGTAGTGTGTAATGATGTGTATAGTGTTTAAATGTGTTTTAGCATTTGAGAAAAACTGTAAATCAAAATCAAGTCACCTTTATTTATATACCGCCTTTAACAATACAGAATTGTGACAAGGCGGCTGTACAGTATTAAATAGGAAATAGTACGTTAACAATGCAAAAGGCAACAGTAAACGCTCAATTTTCAGGTAAAAGGTAGTTAATCAAATACAACAAAATAAAATACAATATTGTGTGAAGATAAAGTGAAGATAAAGTGTCCCCAAATAAGCAAGCCAGAGGCGGCAGCGGCAAGGAACCAAAACTCCATCGGTGACAAATGGAGAAAAACCTTGGGAGAAACCAGGCTCAGTTTTAGATAGTATATTGCCAAGAAAGAACACATTCAACACCTAAAAATGTAAAATGGGTTTCAGTTTAGGGTAAAAACAAATTACAAAAACAAAAAACAAAACAATGAAAATATTGTCTGTTATATTTGGTTTGAAACTGACAATCAATGTTTTTGTAAAGCCATCAACTGTTAGTTTTTGACAGTCATATGCTATGAAAATATGTTTCTGTATTCAGGATAATTTTTGACAGTGCTTGAATCAGGTTTGCTTTTTTAAAAAAAAAAAAGGTTTCAGTTCTTTTGAGTGCTAAATAAAAAAATAAATAAATAAATAAATACATACATACATACATATGTAAAATGAATCAAATTTGTGTACATTTTATTTTGTAGCACACAATTATTACATAAAATTGTTTAAAAATTTCAAATTCTTTAAGTTATTTACCCATTTAATTTTCATACTAAGAAGTTGCATGGGGAAAATATCCCACATGACATCTGTGTCGCTTTAGAATTACTCACAATTATTAGACATTTTAATGGCTTTTTAATGGGTTTATAAAATCTAATTCGACCACTTGAAGAGTAAAATGGTTACATTCTAAATGTAGTATTGGATACATAATGTGTGAGAAAACCCTTGGCCAGGCGTGGATTAACGCTCAGGCTTGCCTAGGCTGCAGCCTAGTCTCAGATTTACAGTTTTTTTCAACTGCTCAAAACTCAAAACTTTGCCTCTTTTTTTCAAAACTTTACACACAAATCTAAGAATTGCACACCCAAAATGTAAAATGCCTCACATCTCCTGCAAAATGAAGCACTGCATTCAAAATATCACAAACACGTCTCAAAAGCAAACATTTGTCTTACGTTGGAAACACCTTTGCCATAATATTATATTTTTGTATGTGTCATATACACAGTTATTCAAAACTTAAAGCTCTTCTTTCATGAGCTTCTATGTATATTTCTGTACAAGAATGAAAGTAATTGGCAGAGAGACGTTGAAAAATATGGTAAACATAAAAAAGCAAGATGGAAACCAAACTGTAATTATTATAATTTTTTACTGTAAGCATTTGTGGTTGTGAATACAGTATTACACAGTACGAAAGAAAATAAATATTCTACCAGTCAAAAGTTTTTAAACAGGAAGATTTTTAATGTTTTTTAAAGAAGTCTCTTCTGCTCACCAAGCCTGTGTTTATTTGATCCAAAATGCAACAAAAATAGTAAAAATTTGAATTATTTTTACTATTTAAAATAACTTTTTACTATTGGAATATATTTTAAAATGTAATTTATGCCTGTGATTTCAAAGCTGAATTTTTAGCATCATTACTGCAGTCACATGATCCTTCAGAAATCATTCTAATATTCTGATTTGCTACTCAGAAAAAAAAAAAAAAAAAAAAAACATTTATTATTATTATTATTATTAGTATTAGTATTAGTATTATTATTTTGTTGAAAACAGCTGAGTAGATTTTTTTTTCAGGTTTCTTAGATGAATAGAAAGTTCAGAAGACCAGCATTTATATAGAAATGTTTCTATTCATCAAAGAATCCTGAAAAAAAAAAGGTACTTAACTGTTTTAAATATTGATGATGATGATGATGATGATAATAATAATAAAATAATAATAATAATAAATGTTTATTATATTAGAAAGATTTCTGCAGGATCATGTGACACTGAAGACTGGAGTATTGATGCTGTAAATTCAGCTTTTTGTCTGTATCACAATATATTACATATTTACAATATATTCACATAGAAAACAGTTATTTTAAATAGTTTAAATATTTCACAATATGCACTGCATAATTCATAATTTTGAAAACGGTGATTATTCCAAGGCCTATTCTAAAACCATGATTGGTTGGTGTTAAGTAAAGCAATGAGTGTTTGCACAAGTGAGGTGTTAGTGTGAGGCACTGATGAATTAGTGTGGCATTTTGATTGGTTGTGTTTGAAAAAGAAAATCAAGATACTTCCTGTTAGATTCTTGTGTGTTACATAGAGAATTGTGTGTTGTGTTTTGCAAAAAGTGTTTTATGAAATTTAAAACTGAGTCAAAGGCCAAGAATTAGTGTATGGTTTTGCAGATTTGGTGTGTGGTTCTGGTGTTTGAGTGTCAGGTTTTAGAAACTGTGTGACAAGTAAAGATTTTGTGTGTAAGCAGTTGAAAAAAACTGTAATACTTACTTAATAAAACTAAGAAAGATCTGTGTTTTCAAAACATCTAGTGACAAGTTAACACGTTTGCAAAGTAATATTTATAAGCAAAGGTTTGACTGAAAAATGTTATTTAACGACTTTTTTTTTTTTTTTTTTTGGCAACAGTACATCGTATTTATTCATTAAATGTTATTTTATGAATTTATTGCAACAGTAAAACGCACAGGTCACAAGTCAACACAGACACTTTTAAAGACTTAATGATTTTTTTTACTTATTTTATTTTCAAATGATCAAACCGTCCGATCATTAAGCCTACCTATCGGCTGTTTGCGAATATATTCACAAGCAGAAAATCAAGTTTATATTTCATGCTTTTAGAATTAATCGGCTTGTGAACGCAAGTCACAAGGTAACACGTTTACAAAGTATAGTATTTGCATAGAGATTTTCGATTACAGAAAAAAGTTTATATTTTACATATGTACCGTTACTAAAATACCAGCTAGTGAATGCAGATCACAAGTTAACACGTTTATAAAGTAATTTTTATAAGCAACATTTCAGCTTCAATAGTCTTAGACGTTTGCATTTCATTCAATGAAATAAATCACGTCACGTTTCCACAGACAACACACACAACGTTATGTTACATTCATGAAACGAGACATCATCTAGTCTTTGACGAAAATGTACCATAGTTTTACTATAGTAAATATAGTTTATCGATAGCGTTTGTAATTCAACCACAGTTGCCACAATTTTTTTTTTTTTTTTTTTTTTTTTGAGACTCCATGAAATGTTTTTACATCATAAACCATAAAATGGAAAGTACTTTTTACTACAATAAAACCATGGTTCATTTTTATAAACACAGGTCACAAGTTAACACGGGCACATCTCCTGGATTCAGCCAGCTGCATAATGTTGCACCAAAAATAAGACCCTGACTTCAATCCAAAAATGAGCCACACAGTCAACACAGTCTCATAGCTCAGTGCGTTAAGCACTGGCTTATCACAACACAGTAATTTTTTTTTAGCGAGTGTTCGAAACCCGTGCCAAACAGATTTTTTTTGTTTATTTTCCGAACTTCAGCCGTTGCGGCCGATTATACCATTCATTTGTAATCTTTACAAGAATGCCAAAATCATGCAATGCGCAAGTCTGCGTTTATTAGACAGCTTAATATCACGTCAGTTTGTGCTTTCAGAATCGGCGAATCTGCTGCCATCGCACATCACATCTGGATAAGGAAATCTATTCTGTGATTGGTCCATGTGTATTTCGTCATCCAAAATCACAGACTGACACCTAAGATTTAGTCCTACACTTTGCTTAAATTACGACGAAGATGCTTGATAAATACGGGCCCTGATCTTTCTTGTGCACAATGCAGAGGGGAGTAACAGTGGCCAAAAACAGACCGGTTACATAAAGACCTATTTTCCTTATAATGTACTCTATAGAGTTTTATACTGTTTTCTTTGTTTACAGACGTGCTGCAGGTGCATGATCTGACCTTGTGTGAATCCGTGTTCTACATTACCATACCATTTTTGCTGGTTTCAAACATAAATGCTATTTGCGTGTCATTCATTTTCACTTAAACGTAGGCCTAATGCTTGCCGGTTTGTGATATATCTCCGGATAAACTAACGCCGGGGAAATGCCATTGTGATGGAGGAAAGATGAATTACCTGTGCAGAATTTACAGCTTAGCTGTGCAAGCTCATAGTTTCCATTCAGTTAATTAATAAACCATCGGTATCGTCCCTTTTCATGCTATTTCCGATATTTTGATGGCTTTAAATTAATCAAAAATCGGCTGATAAATATCAGTGGCCAATACATTGGTGTATCCCTTGTCTCTTTTGACGATGCAGTGCCCACTGAATCTGATGGTGAGCTGCGTCCCAGTCTCTCTTGGAACCAGTGATTGACCGATGGCACATTAGATGGTTCCCCCAACCATGGGAACAGGGGTGGCTGGAGTACTTGGCTCCAAGAGTTCTGGTGACCATGGCAGAGTGTCCTGAATATTTCTCTCTGTCTGCCCATTCGACTGGGGATGGTAACCAGATGTGAGACTGATGGTCACACCTAGGAGGGTGCTCTTCATGTTCTGGAGATGAATTGAGGTCCTTGAACTGACACTATGTCCTTGGGTATACTGAAGTATCTGAACATGTGATTAAAGAGAAGTTCAGTGGTCTCCATGGCTGTGGGAAGACCTTTGAGAGGAAGCAGATGATATGATTCTGAGAAACAGTCAACAATCACCAGTATACAAGGGTTAGCATTTGAAGGGGGCAGATCTGTGATGTAATCTGTTCCTAGGTGTGACCATGAGCGGTTGGGAACGGGCAGTGGAAAGAGTTTACCAGTAAGTAAATGGAGTGGAGTTATATTGGCCCCTGGGTGTCCAATGCCTCAAGTACAGTGTACAGGGTGGATTAACAGCGTGCGCCGAGTTGTGGGTACATACAGAAACCCAAGTGGACACTGTGGGTGGAGTGCCTTCAGAGGCATTAGAGGAGGTCGACTGTTCTTAGTACCATTGGAATGGACTCACCACTAGACTTGGGATGGGATGGGCTCTTGAGATTTCTCGGAAGCATGTAAATTAAATCTGGTGAAGAACAAGGCCCATCTATCTTGGCATTCATTTAACCTCTTGCCTTCTCTTAGATATTGTCAATTCTTGTGATCATTCAGAACTGTGAAGCTGTGTTGGGCACCGTCCAACCAGTACCTTCACTCCTTGAGGGTCACTTTTTGTTCACTTGTATTAATTTATGTAAATTATGAACACAAAAAAAAGTTATGGACTGCAGCTTTAACGGACTGGTATTGGAACTCTAATCCTCGATGAATCATCGGTAGAAGTTCACAAAACCAATGAACCACTGAAACTTCTTGATGGAAGTAGGTGTGGGCCAGTTTTGGACTGCTTCCACGTTCCCCTCATCCATCTGGATATAGTAGTGGTGTTTATTACTTCAGAATAAAATGAGCTGTTTTTTGAAGATTCCACTGTTAGTAGTACATGGTACGGCAAAGAATTCACCATGGTTGGGAAAGTGTTTTCAAAAGCCCTCTTGAATAAAGTTTTAGAAAGGCTAGAAGAAGTTAGAGGAAGGCTACAAAAAATTTCAAAGGCTTTAGCTATCCTTTCGGAGTACTGTTCAGAGCATCGTTAAGAAGTGGTAAGATAAGTTGATAAGAGAAGGTACCAGGATGCCAAAGGCAACTTTGAAGGACTACCAAGGCTTTATGGCTGGGTCTGGTCAGTCTGTGCATGTGACAACTATCTTCCAAGCTTTACACAAAGCTGGCCTGTATGGCAAGGTGGCACGAAAGAAGCCTTTCTAATTTGCGCTATGCAAAGGCACATTTGGAGGAATCTGATACCTTCTGGCAAAAGGTGCTATGGTCTGATGAAACCAAAATGAACTTTTTTTGGACTGAACTTCAAGCGCTATGTTAGGCGAAAAGCAAACACACCATACCTACTCTGAAGCATGGTGGCAGCATAATGTTGTGAGGCTGTTTCTCTTCAGCTGTGACTGGGCGATTGGTAAGGATTGAAGGGAAAATGGCCAAGTACATCCAAATTCTTGAGGAAAACCTGCATCCCTCTGCTAAGCAGTTGAAGATGGGCAGGTCATTCACCTTCCAACATGACAATGACCTTAAACATACTAAATAAACAACAATGAAGTAGCTTAAGGTTAAGAAGGTGAATGTCCTTGAGTGGCCAAGTCAGAGCCCTGACTTAAATTGAATCGAAAATCTGTGGATGGATTTGAAGAGAGCAGCCCATTGTCGCTCACCACAGAATTTGACTGAACTTGAGCAATTCTGCAAGGAAGAATATGCAAATATTTCCCAATCAAGGTGTGCAAAGCAAGTACAGACATATCCAAAAATATGAATGGCTGTAATTAATGCATTAAATCAAGGTGCTGATGACTTATTCAACCATGTTAGTCTAGTTTTTTATTTTTCTTTCATTGATTTGATGTTGCAAGACCAAAATTGTAAATACAGCTGGAAAAGATATTTGGAATGGGGTTTGCTTTTAGACTGTATGACAAAGTAACTATTTCAGAGGGAATGATGATTTTCTATAGGCACTGTATGTACTCCTTACATGGCCTTCTGCTCAGGAAGTGAGAGTGGATAGATCTTTCTGTGGCACTAGTTCACCTGGTACCTGTGAGGCTTTCTTGGGACAGAACACATCACTGAAGGAGGCGTAACCGGTTTCAGAACAAACAGTTTCATGACTGGACTTTTAGTGGAGATAGATCTGACAGAGATGACCTGACTGGGCTGTGGTACTGGTTGTAGACACCAGTCTAAAAAACAGTTGTTGCCCCACTTCAGAACTTTGTCAGGTTTCCAAGAGATGATAGGTTTGTGTTGTTTGAACTATGGACACCCCAGAATAACCTCTGCTGTGGAGTGTCCCAGAACCAGGAGATCAATGGACTCAGAGTGGAGGTGGCCTATGTAGAGTAGGGCAGTGGTTTGGCCATGGGACTGGCAGCTACTGTCGATGAAGGAGTTGTGGTGGTGGTGGTTGATATAGTGGTGGAAACTGGAGCTGATGAGAGAAGAACTCAATGAAAGTCAACCACGATCTTCTGAAATGGATCGGTGGTGCTCATGGTGCTGGTCTGGTCTTCTGTTATGGTATGCAGACTCGGATACAGCGAAATACAAAAACAGGTGTTTATTTGTCAGCACTGAGCACACAGTCAGGAGGCAGGTGAGTATACTGAGCAAATAACAGTTCATGAATAATAGAATGTTTTTTCCTTACAGATGTGTGAGGTCATGGATGACTTGAACGGAGCAGAAGCACATTCCTCGTAGACAGGATAGTACAGGGTAAACACACACGCTGAAGACTTAATGACATGAGGGAAACACGATCACCTGGAGATGATCGCTGGAGTATATCGCAGGAGCATAACACAGGAAACAGTAAGTACTAGTCCACTTTGTCAACAAACTATACCAGACAGAGAACTGATGCGAGGTGTGTGCTTAAGTAGCAGCCAATGTGATTAAGATAATGACGTGCAGGTGTGTGTGATTTAGTATTCGTGTGTTCATGCATTGTGAATGGCTAGGTGGAAAGCCTGTCTAGTCTGTGACATTGGCTACATTTACATGCACACTTTTTGGTTCAATCGGATTAAATTCATTCCAATTGATGAATCGGAATGTAGTGTTTACATGAACGCTAAATAAAGTGATTGGGTTGATGTGTGTTTATATGTCACAAGCTTTAAATCTGAATAGATTTTTTTGACATGCGCACACTGCACAAATATAATTTCTCACTGTTTGCACATAATAACCACTCACCTATACTTTATTTGTTTTTAACAGCAGAATTAATATTTATCCATTTCTGCATAAATAACATATAAACCGCTGTGCTGTGCTACTCATATTTATCACGCAGTAAAAATGCCACTCTCTGCACCCAAAATGGGTTGCCTGTGAATGAGAATCCAAAACAAGGACTGGTGGAAGGTTGTCATGCTCCACTTCATGTGAAAGGAGAGATTATTAACCCTTAACCGACAAAAAGAAATTTTGACCGATTAATACAATCAGTTTAAAAAGTTTTAAAAGGTCTTTTTCTGGATGGTTCAAATAAAATGAAATTGCATTTTTAAGAGAAACGTTAAGTCGCACTTTGCATTCAGAAAGACCTGGAGGCGATACGAAATATTTACAGTACACTATAAACATAGGCTAGGCTATTTTAGTTCCCCTTACTCCACAAAAAAATTCTTCCAATTTAACAGTATTCAGAAAAGAACCAGAGTGAAAAATATAAGAAGCTAGGCGACAAGCCAAAACAAATTAATTTAGGCTGAAGCAAAACTGAAATTAACGTTGGGTCTCTCATACTACACAAACCCAAATGTTTCCGTATTCAAGATGTATTTGAATGCCAAAATATTATTTATTATGTAAACCTGGTTACTTCTCGCATTCCAAAAAAAAAAAAAAAAAAAAAAAAAAAAAAAAAAATTTGGCATAATATCATGGCAGTACGTTGATGATGACTTCCTTTCGCGCAGTTCAAATATAAACCAAAACTCTGCATACTAGCTGCTTGTTGCACAGTTTCTCTGCGACGTGTGCGACGAGATTGGGAGGGATAATTGGTAGTTTTAGGTTTCCTTAACTAAAGTTTGGCGGCCGCCATTTGTTTTCCCAAATGCTGTACCCCATGTCTGGTAGTGGGTAAGAGGGCCAGCAGTCCATTATCTGCCTCTATGGTTATTGACTCCTGTATCTATTAAGTGTTTTCTTCAACGGGGAGTCCTGGTTTATTTTGAATGACTAATTATTATCGGTTCCCTGGCATTTGTATTTGTTTATATTTGTGAGTGTGTGTGTGCACAGGGGGGTATTAGGGCAGGTTATAATCATTCATGTGCCATTTTTTTATATTGTTTTATATTGACGGCGGCTAAGTAGTTAGCCAGAATGGTCTTGGCGTATACTGAGTGATCTTCTTTGGTGTGTATAGATGTGTGCAATGTAACTGATGTACTTATAGATTTTTGTACCTTTGGTGTTTGCTGTGTAATGAAATTGCATATAATTGGTGGGCACATGAACTCATTTTAAGATGTTGAAGCCTTCCTGCTCATTGATTGACTGACTGATTCTAGGTAATTTGTGATTTGCCAAATACATTAGTAATTGAAGTATTTTTGTGACAACCACCTTAACCTGCTGCTCTGCCCTCTTGAGATTTTAATATCTGTATTATTGTATAAGAATAAAAGTGTCATATTTGTATTTATTGAGGTTGTATGCTTGAGTCTCCTCTGCTATTGATGCCCCAAAAAATTATCTTGCCCAGTTAACAACCTTTTGGTTTCTTTACTTTACTTCTTATTTTGGAGTGTTACATATTCATTCATTCATTCATTCATATATATATATATATATATATATATATATATATATATATATATAGCCTAGCCTAGCTTTATGATGTTTTTCTCCGTTTGCAGAAGCGCTGCAGGTGCATGATGTGACGTGTCCATAGGCGCGTTTCCATAACAGATTAGCGCAAAGCTTTGGTGATATTTTATAAATATCAATTAAAAAAATTGCGAATTGACGTTTCCATTAACCGATGTTATGCAACAAAAACATAATTTGTTCCTCTTGCGATAAGTCGTGGCAGTGAATTTTGGTGGGATTTGGATGGATTTTATTGGGCTTTATTTAATCGAAAGAGGCCTATGCGTATATTTTTACAGAAGCAGTGCGGAGAGCCGCTTCAGAAACGCGCGCAACGCTGCTGGTATAAACATAACAACATCAGTACGTGCCACAGATGCGTGCAGTGTACATAGTCTAAGCATTAATATGAGGGAAAGCCCCCTATACAGCTGCTATACAGAGCGGCTATGTATGAAGTGTTTCTTGGAGTTTATAGTACATTGAAGAATGATCATATGACTTCTTACATATGCCCTGTGACCTGTAAATGCGAAAAAAGCCGTTTCCATTGCAGTTTTGCTAAATATTCCTTTTTCGAATTGCCTGAAAAACCATCTCATGCGAGCGTAAAAACTTTTTTGCGATATATGGGAGTTTTTGCGAAATTGACGTGTTTCTTTGGGTGTATTTTCAATTCGCAATTTAAATTTACACATCTTGAAGGGTAATGGAAACGCAGCTCATGTGAATCCTCATGTTCTGTTGTTTGCTGTTGTTTTTTTTTTTTAAATGCCCTGCCCTTCTGTATATCTTAACAGTTCATCCTTAATCTATTAACTTTCTGTTAAGTTTAAGCAGCAGTTGGTTTTCAAAGTTAGCCGAGTTCATCCTAGCTCGCTTTGCAGTGAATAGCAGTCCAGCACTACTGAACAGACGCTCACATGCGGCTGAGGCAGGAAGGCCAGTGTTGAGTTTGACAGAAAGGTTTTTGATGTGTGGAAATGAGTTCAACAGATCCATTTTGTTTGAGACACAGGCAAGGTACCCATCTAGCTCTCCTGTACCTTGTGAGCTTCTGGACTTCATTGAGGAAAAGAAGTCCTCTTCATCTGATGAATGTTGCCCAACTTGCTCCACTGCGGCCTCTGCCATCTGGTCAAGGTGTTGTCTCACATAGACAAGTCCTGTTGAGCACACAACAATGCATATTACTTATTTCTGACAATTAAGTTATTAATGTTGATTAATTAAGATTAATGTGGCAAAGAGTTGATCATTAATGCAGAAACTGCAAAGACTGGTTTTACTGCATGTACGTCAAATAAAATATTGAAATCATACCTGCTTCTATGATATCAGCCCTCTCAGTCCAGGTAGTCTTGAACTTTGGCAGAAGGATTGCTGCAGCAATCAGTTCAGGATCTTTTATCATCCCACCAAAGCGCTTTTCGATACCATCCTGAACTGCTCTGATGAGGGGCAGACACATCTTGGAAGTTGTCTCTAGTCTGCTTAATTTGGCTTCTAACTGAAAGACCACCGGCAGGAGCCACCCCAAGTGCGTGTTGGTCTCAGACTGAAGGATGTTCAGAGCCGTCACCAAAGGTTTCATCACAGTGCAATACTCAGTCAGGAAAACTATTTCAGCCTGTGTAGCAAAACATACAACTTTCATGCAAGAATAGGTATGAAAAAGGAATAAGCAGAACAAATTCAAGCACTGTTTATCATCTGTGTCATATATACACATAGACATAAAAGAATACTCACATTTTTACTTTGAATTCTTCGCAGACATTTCTGATAGCATCCTCTCCCTTCTCTTGTATGATCCGGATGATTCTCTCCACAGCCATGTATGTAGAGTTCCACCTAGTCTGATTTGGATGAATGAGCTGGAGCTTGCATTGATCTTCAACAATTTCCGCTGCCATGTATGACCGACCGGATTTGTTCCACATTGCTTGACATTTTCCAAAGGCTGCACGTGACAGCCGTTTGTATGTATCATTGTTCTTTTCTGCCATGGCAGCATCTGTTGTGGCAACTAAATTCAACAGATGGCATGCAAACCTTTGATGCGGTGGAAGCTGGTACTCAAGACCACTGTCTTGTTCCAGGATGCTTAATGTGTCCACGTAGACAGCTTGTGGGTCTTCAGAAGAGTCCTGATCTGATTCGGACTCTGCTTCCTCGGTCTGGCTTTGCTCACCAAACACACTGAATGCTTTGATGAAGTTTGAGCCACTGTCAGTTGTGGTTCTTACCACTTTTCCTCTTATTCTATACTGACAATGAATGTCATCAAGAGCCCCTGCCAGGACATCAAAGGTGTGAGACCCTTTCAATATCTGACATGCAAGTGCGGCGGATCTACGCTCCAAGGTTTCTTCATCTATCTAGTGAGCTGTCACTCCAATGTAACTGGCAACATAGGTGACTTTACTGAGGTGCGACACCAAAGTCTTCTTCAACTGATTGGCGGCTCCATCAATTCTGTTCCGGAGAGTTGGTCTGGAAATGATTTTGCATTGAGGATTCAGTGCAAGTAAAAGGTCTCTAAAAGCAGGTTGTTCGACCAAAGAGAATGGATGAAGACCCTCACAAATGAAGTTAATCATGAGCTTGTCGATCTTTGCCTGTGGCACAAGTTTGTTTGCACCAACTGCCATTACATCACTTATTTTTGCTTGTTTGGTTGGGATTACTGGTGGTTCCGGAGCTCGCTTCCGTCCTGCCACAAAATCAGTGAAGGCCTTCAGCTTTAATGAATATTTTCTCTGTAACCAAAATATTTATAATTTAAATAAATGTTCATTAAACACACAGAATTTGAAATTTTTATATTCTTATATATATGTGTGTGTTTTTCTACACACATCACATTTTGTCTTTTACATTATTGCTGACTAAGCTGAAGATAAGAACATGCTTATGAAAAACAGTGGCTATATTAGACTGCCAAAAAAAAAAAAAAAAAAAAAAAAAAAACACACTGAATGTTAACCTTCACACAGTTAAATTTCAAACTGTAACCTCATATACAAACATAAACAGGTGGACATTTTAACATTTTTATTAAAAAAATAAATCATTCTGTCTACTGATAATAAAAAAAATATTGCTTAATGATCTTTACTGATCATAAAAAAAAAAAACATTGTTTATTTCAGTAGCAGTCCACGACTTGAGTCTACTGTAAGTTATGCACTTTCACAGCCAAAAAAAAAAAAAAAAACCTGTTACAATTTGTCATTTAACTTACGATAATGAGAGAAATCGCAAATGCAGTCAGCTCACTCATTGAACTCAGTGACAGATCAAAACGCTTTGATTGGACTGCATTCTCAACAAAAGTGTATGATTGGTTATACAGCAATGCCCACTTCTAACGCGACATCTGCAGATCTATTCAAACTTTTTTCATAGACTTAAGTAAATCGTGACACTGGTAATAGCTTAACGTTAATTGTGCATTGACAATTTTGTCCTAAGTTCCTGTTAATTTCTAACCTAGTGCTAACCAACATTAGCAATGTCACGCACTGATGCAACGCAACAGAACAATAATTACGTAAAAAAAAAAAAAGTATGTTTAACTTACCTTAACATGCTTGTGCAGGTTTGATGTTGAGCTTTTGTAAGCTGCCAATTCAGTCATCTTGGGCAAACAAAGTTTACACCGCATAATAAAGCTGTTGCCTTTCTTGCACTTAAATTCAAAGTGGTCTTGTAAATATGGCCATGGGTTTGTTTCTGAAGAATTCAAATTCAACAGCATTTCACTTTCATCTGGGTCTACATCATGTGTGTCTGTCTTGTCCGTCTCCATCTTTCTTGAGTTAGCGCACTGCGTTTGTTCTCCCGCTCATCAAGCAATCAGTAGTTTCCGGCGCGCGCTCCCCTCCTTTCCCTCCACGCACAATTTTTTTTTTTTTTTTTTTTTTTTTTTTTTTTGGTTTATTTAATTTTACTATTTTTTATTTTTACTCAGTAACGGATAGGATTTAAAATGTAGTTAAGTACAATACTTAAATCAAAACATACTTAAGTAAAAGTAAAATTACAAAATTTAAAAGTTACTTTAAAAAGTAGAAGTACACAAAAAACCTACTCAATTACAGTAACGCGAGTAAATGTAATTCGTTACTTTCCACCTCTGCTTTTTGCGCATGTAAAATTAATCCCGGGAAACAAATTTTGGTATTTTAACAGGTCACAGATACGTATCCTTTTTAAAATAATTAAATTCTAATTTAAAATAATCTTGTTGGTAAACAGTTAATAATCGGTTAACAGAGCGGTAAAAGAACATCCCTAGCATTTATACAACACAGAACCGCTGGATTCATGCGTCATACATCATTACTCTATTTCTGCGTCATTGCACATGCGCAGTCCATTCAGTTTCAATTTTCAATCCGATCGAGTGTTTACATGCACTCTCAATCATATTAGAAAAAGGAATAAACCACCCCCTTCAATCCGATCTAAATTTCATTCTGATCCAGATCAGTCGGATCGATTAGGGTGTTTACATGAACGTTTTTCAATCCGATTGCATATGGCTTTTCCAACACAAAACCTGTTTTACAAAATAAGTCAGTATATTGTTTTCTGTGAATGAGCGGGTAGGATGATTTTATAACAAGGGGTAGGATCATTTTATGTTTTATGGCGTTATTTCAGTGACTTAATTTTGAATTAACCATGCATAAACATTGTTTTCTCAAAAACACAAACATGTACATTCATGCTGCTTACATATTAGTGTAGCGCAGTTTCTATCTGTGTTATCAGACTTTAGAAATTAATATGTTTTGAGACACTGAAAAAACACAAATGTCAGGCAAACTTCTCCAGGGCCCTGAAACCCCCTCATATCCCAGAGGGTTAACGATAATGAATGACTTCAGTCCTTCAGACTGGTCAAACTACAGCTTACTCCAAATTATTTTTCCAATTAATTCCTATTTATTCAACAATCGTTGATCATGGTTCTTTACTGTCAAGGTGAAATTCATGGCTGGTGCCCCAAAAAATAGTGTGACCAAAACTAAATATTTGTATTTATCTAAAACCACGGCATGTAGTGGTGCCCTGCGTGAGGCAGTCTTATCTTGAAATCACTACATCACCATCCTAGCTGTGTTATGTCGCTTTGTGTCAGCATTGCTGTGATTTCCTATGGCACTCGGCCTGCACCCTTGCACCTACAAATGATGATGTACAGCAATAACACAGAGCTATGAGTGTGACATGTATAGTTTCAACCCTAATCCAAACACACCCGAGCCAGCTAATCAATGTCTTTAGGATTACTAGAAAGCTACAGAAAGTGAGTTCTATCAGGGTTGGAGTTAAACTCTGCATGACAGTGCCCTCCAGTTTGCCCATCCCTGGCTTAAAGTGTGGCTGTATGTGTTCAGCAATTAGAATTCAAAACATACAAGGAGTAAATCATATCACAATTGTATATTAGTTGTATAATTTAAGCAACCACAAAGAATTCACACCAAAACTAATGGAAGAATTAGGCAATTAAGTATTTCTCGTATCAGAATTGATTAACAAGGGTTTTCTTTGTATATGCAGTATTTTGTAGGCTGTGTCAGGTTGGCACTAGAATGGTTGGAAACTGTGTTTCAGTGGAGTGCTGTGTGCTCTTTTTTATTAAATTAAATCCTTTATTAATCCATCCAATTCTGCATACAAAAAATGTACACAGTACTATGTCATTCTTGTAAATACAGTATTTATATCTCATATGTACATATTTTCAGTCTTGTTGAGCTAATTACAAAGTTATTAAAACTATATAGTAAAACAGTAAATCACTGTATAAATGTTTCAGTTTTAGCGGATATCTTAAAATGAATAGATTTTTACTTCTCTTACAAACTGAAGAAACTTTTGTCTTATTTCCTTTGTTCTCACTTCATAAACAATTGGGTTAAAACAACTTGGGAAAAGTATGTACATTGTGCTCAGAAACACACGACTGTTAGTAGAAAAATTATTTCTTATTCTGTATGCCATGAATGCAATCAGGGCAAAAATCAAATCACTTGCCATAACAATGATGTGAGTAATGCAAGTGTTTATGGCCTTAATGTGAGCTTTGCCAGATTTAAACAAAAAGGAAAAAATCACAACATAAGAAACAGTAACAAGAATAAAATCTGCAGTTGGTATAAGGAAAACAGTTAAAAGTCCTACAATATTATTAATAGTTATATCTCCACATGCTAACTGAACCAATGCCATATGCTCACAAAAACAGTGATCAATCACATTTGTTAAACAAAATGTCAGTTTTCCAGCCAGAGAAACCATGCTGATATTCAGCAGTCCATTCTGATTACTGGGGCGACAACAAACTTTAGAAAATTAGGGATTTCCATGTATTTGTGATAATAAAGAGGTCTGAATATTGCAAAATAACGGTCCACTGCCATCCACAAAATCAAAGTAGACTGAAATGAGCCAACAAAATGAATAAAAAACATTTGTATCAAACAACCAACTAGTGATATTCCAGTCCAGTTAAATAAAAAGCTAAGCAGCATGTTAGGTACAAAAAATATAGGCAAGATTAAGTCTACAACAGCCATCAAACCTATTAGCACATACATGGAGAATGCAGAGACTTTTGAAATAAAATTAAACATATGAGTGTAGAATTTGCAGTAATAGACAATAAAAACATCAGAAAGAAAGGGATAAATAAAAAAGGCCTCCATTCTCCTAGGGCTTAGAAACCATTCAGTTTGAAGTCGGTGAATGAAATATTTTGAACGAAAGATTATTCATGCTGATTCCGTTTATAAACAGCGTTCTGTTCAAAGAAATGTTTCAAAGCCTAAAGACAAAAACTTAATTTGGTCATTTTTCCATTTTCTACTGTCAACTCAACTCACGTGAGTACCGCTCTACGGAGCTCTTTATATATCTGTCTGTGTGCGTGTGAGAACGCGGGTTTCCTGGTGGAAATCTCTACTCCTTTGTTGGAGCGTTCTCAGATTAATCGCGTGGTTAACCTGCTCGTTCATGTACATCCACGTTTGAGCTCTCCGTCACGCAACACAGGGACCTTTCCTCAATCGTTCATTTCCTGTCTTGCCTCCGTGACAGAATGTCTGGTCCCGAGATGGTCCCGGCGGATTTGGAACAGCTGGTGGGAGTTATCCGGCAGCAGGCCATGGAAATTATGAGTCTGCGGCAGGAGCTGGTGAATTTCCGGACGGAGATCACTGCGCTGCGCACCAAGCTGATCTTCGGGTGGAGTGCGCGATCCTCCGTTCGGATCTCACCGCCCTGCAGGTGGATCATGATGACCTGGCCGCTGCTCAGACTCCTCCCGCTGAACCAATCCGCCAACTTCCCCCTTCCAGTCATCCCAAGATATCGCTTCCGGACAAATGGGATGGGTCCGGAAGCAAATGTGATGTTTTTCTCACCAATCTAAATCTTGTTTTTGAGTTTCAGCCGTCACGATATCCCACAGACCGCAGCAGGATTGCCCTTCTCACCTCACTTCTCACGGGGCAGGCAGCTGAGTGGGCCACAGCGATTCTGAAAGCTGACGGCGACATCGCTCATTCTTATCCTGCATTTACCAACGAACTCAGAACCGTCTTTCAACATCCTGAGAGCGAGGTGGAGGTTGACTCGCGTCTTTACCATCTGAAGCAAGGGAGTTGCAGCGTCAGCAGATACACAACCGAATTCCGCACCCTCGCCATTCAAACAACCTGGAGCAACGCTGCTCTCCGCACAGCCTATTACGAAGGCCTTTCCACCCGTCTTAAAGACGAATTGGCTGTGCGGGAGCTCCCTGACACCCTGGAGGGCATGATACAGCTGGCCCTCCGGGTGGATCAGCGGATGAACCACAACACTAAATCTGTTTTCCGTTCCTTCACAGGATCCACCGGCTACCAGAGGACCTCAGAACCATCTGCCTCCCATGCTGTCGCTGCGTCTCCTCCTCCTCCACCAGTCGCCTCCGAGGCCCACTCTACCAGAGCCGGGGAACCCATGCAAATAGGGCGCACCTTCCTGTCAGCGGCAGAGAGGGCCAGACGCTACCGCGAGGGCCTTTGTGCCTATTGCGCCTCCCCGGACCACCATCGAGCTATCTGCCCTCTGCGCCCAGGAAACGGACAGACCAGGTGAAGAGGGGGAGGTCTTCATCTGGTCCCACTGTTGCGAAAACCTACCCTAAGTCCTTCATTTCCCGGTTTCTGCTACAGGTATCAATCGGATCGAGACCAACGGATCGAGACCACCGCATTCGTTGATTCGGGTGCGGCTGGGAACTTCATCGATCAGGCTTACGCTGCCCAACTGGGGATTGTAACCGAGGTGTTATCCCAACCTTTGAATGTCACCGCTATTGACGGTCGGCCCCTAAGCTTTAGTCCCATCACTCATCGCACTCAAGAATTAACTCTGATCATCGGCACACACTCTGAGAACATCCAGCTTTACGTCACCAAGATTCCCTCACCTCCCATCATCCTTGGACACCCTTGGCTC
The DNA here is from genome assembly GCF_022985175.1 of Labeo rohita. NCBI lineage: Eukaryota > Metazoa > Chordata > Actinopteri > Cypriniformes > Cyprinidae > Labeo > Labeo rohita. The sequence continues at coordinate 57,773 of NW_026127769.1, read as the reverse complement.
GTCACCCACGACCCTCTCATCTCCTGGACATCCAATCGGATCATTCACTGGGGCGCGACCTGTCAGGAGCTCTGTCTCCGGGCCAAGGTTGGGACGTGTTCAGGGGAGTCCGAGGCCCCCGATGTCGACCTCGAAGCTATCCCTGTCCAGTACCGTGACTTGGCCGAGGTCTTTAGCAGGTGCAGCGCGGCCCGGCTGCCTCCTTATCGCCCCTACGACCTTGCTATCGATCTCGTGCCGGGCGCGGTACCACCCCGCGGTCACCTGTACTCCCTGTCGGCCAAAGAACAACTTGCGATGGAGGAGTACGTGGCGGAGGGTCTTCGTTCAGGTACCATCCGACCCTCCAGCTCGCCCGTGGCCACGGGGTTCTTCTTTGTCAAAAAGAAGGACGGGGGTCTCCGACCGTGTGTTGACTACCGGGGGCTCAACCAGATCAACGTTAAGAACCGTCATCCACTTCCTCTTACCAACACTGCCCTGGACGCCCTCTCTGGTGCCCACTTCTTTACGAAGTTGGATTTACGGAGCGCTTACAACCTGGTACGCATCAGGGAGGGTGACGAGTGGAAGACGGCCTTCAAAACCCCCACCGGTCACTACGAGACCCTTGTTATGCCCTTCGGCCTATGTAACAGTCCAGCTGCTTTCCAACACCTCATCAATGACGTTCTCCGGGACATGCTGGGTAGATGGTGCTACGCCTATTTAGACGACATCCTGATCTACTCTAAGACCCAAGAAGAGCATATCCAGCATGTCCGAGCAGTTCTTCAGAGGTTGCTGGCCCACCAGTTGTACTGTAAGTTGGAAAAATGTGTTTTCCACCAGCACACCACCACATTCCTTGGTTTTGTCATCTCAGCCCAGGGTGTGGCCATGGATCCCCAGAAGCTAGAAGCTGTGCGTTTGTGGCCCCTACCCACATCGCTTAAACAGTTACAACGTTTTCTGGGGTTCGCCAACTTTTATAGGCGATTCATCCGGGGCTTCAGTCCCACTGCAGCGCCTCTCACTGCTCTCACTAAACCATCTCGCGGAGAATTTCACCTCACCCCGGAAGCCACCCAAGCATTCAAGACACTCTGTCACCAGTTCACTACAGCACCTGTCCTCATCCATCCTGATCCGACCAAACCCTTCGTTGTTGAGGTGGACGCTTCCGATGTGGGCGTAGGAGCCGTTCTCTCACAACAAGGTCCAGATGAGAAGCTACACCCATGTAGCTTCTTCTCCAGAAAGTTCAATCCCATGCAGCAGCGTTACGGGGTAGGGGACCGTGAGCTGTTGGCCATCTTAGACGTACCGCTACCGGATTGAGGACCTTGACAATAGAAAATGGACCGATAAACTTGGGTGCAAGTTTGCGTGACGGCGGCTGAAGAGGCAAATTACGAGTGGACAACCAGACTCTCTGTCCACAGACATAACGAGGGGCTCGGGAACGGTGGCGGTTGGCGGCACGGCGAGTGCGCTTTCTAGTTTGACATAAAGCCTGCCGCACCTTGCTCCAAGTACGCCGACAACGACTGATTAGGGCTTGGACGGAGGGTACAGAAGCCTCTACCTCCTGAGAGGAGAACACCGGAGGTTGATAACCGAGACACGCATGAAAGGGGGAGAGGCCAGTAGCGGATGACGGCAAGGAGTTATAAGCATATTCGGCCCATCGAAGATTCTCGCACCAAGAGGCGGGGTTATGGGCTGCAAGAGTACGGAGCAGGCGCCCGAGAATTTGATTGACGCGTTCGGCTTGACCATTAGTTTGTGGGTGAAAGCCTGATGACAGACTGACCGTAGCCCCAATCTGTCGGCAGAATTCCCTCCAAAATTGGGAGATAAATTGTGGACCTCTGTCAGAGACGATATCGGAGGGTAAACCGTGAATCTTAAAGACGTGATCAAAAACTGTAAGTGCGGTCTCTTTAGCAGACGGGAGTTTAGGTAGAGGAATAAAATGGGCTGCTTTCGAAAAGCGGTCAATAATGGTAAGAATTACTGTATTGCCTGCAGAGGACGGCAGCCCTGAGACGAAATCTAGCGCAATGTGCGACCACGGATGGGACGGAATGGGTAGGGGGCGGAGCAGACCAGCAGGAGGAGAATTACTAGACTTAGACTGAGCACAGACTGGACACGAGGCAACGTAGCGGCGTACATCACGGACGATGGCAGGCCACCAAAAACGTTGGCGGACTGAGGTCAGGGTAACCCCTACATCAATCAGGAATGGGCCAATCGATCACGGCACGCACCTTCGCTAAATCCATACTAATGCCATCGGCAGACACAACATGACCCAAAAAGGTTACCGACTTGACATGAAAGACACATTTCTCAGCCTTTACAAAGAGGCAATTCTCCAGCAGACGTTGTAATACACGACGCACATGCTGGACATGATCAGAGACGGAAGGCGAGAAAATCAGTATGTCGTCCAAATAGACAAAGACGAAAATATTAAGCATATCCCTCAGGACATCATTTACGAGCGCTTGAAAGACAGAGGGCGCGTTAGCCAAACCGAAGGGAAGAACCCGGTATTCAAAGTGACCGAGCGGGGTATTGAAAGCCGTTTTCCATTCGTCTCCCTCCTTTATGCGTACTAGATGGTAAGCGTTACGGAGGTCTAGCTTAGTAAAGATCTTTGCTCCCTGCAAAATCTCAAAGGCTGACGACATAAGTGGCAAAGGGTAACGGTTCTTGATAGTTATGTCGTTCAAGCCCCGATAATCAATGCAGGGACGCAAAGAGCCATCTTTCTTGGCCACAAAAAAGAACCCCGCGCCGGCGGGAGACGAAGAGGGAACGATAGTACCAGCGGCTAGCGATTCGGAGAGATATTTCTTTAGCGCTTCACGTTCGGGGTTGGACAGGGAATACAGTTTACCTCGCGAAGGCGTGCTACCAGGAATGAGATCAATACTGCAATGGTATGGTCGGTGAGGAGGGAGAGAAGCGGCCCGGGACCGGCTGAACACTGCTCGCAGATCGTGATACTCCCTCGGGACACCAGAAAGGTCATCAAGCTCCTCCTGAAATACAGAAACAGAAGACACAGCAGGTACAGCCGAGACTAGACACTTGACATGACACGACAAATCCCAAGACAGAATGGTTCCCTTAACCCAGTCTATCTGAGGATTATGCTGAGTTAACCATGGGTGGCCTAAAACAACAGGGGTAAGAGGGGAGCGAAAAACTAAAAAAGTAATAGTCTCTTGATGGTTGCCAGAAATGGTAAGACTAACCGGGATGGTGACACGGAGGATCTTAGACAAGACGCTCCCATCCAGAGCGAAAACAGGGAGAGGATCTACCAGTTCTTGAAGGGGGACGCCGTGCTGGAGAGCCCAATCCTCATCAATGAAATTGCCCTCGGCCCCCGAGTCAATGAAGGCAGAGCAGGAACGGGTAGATCCTTCGAATAACAACAAAGCTGGAAAGGTGGTGTGAGGAGAATTAGCTGGGGATAAGGTAGTCACACTCGCCCGTACTCCCCGATCTACGGACGAGCTCTGTCTTTTACTGGACATTGGATAGCGAAGTGTCCCTCAGCGCCACAGTAGAGACACAGCCTGTGATGAATTCTGCGTTGGCGCTCGGCCCCAGAGATGCAAAGGCTGCCCAGTTGCTTTGGCTCAGGATCGGTCCTCGGCGCGGCTGAGGAAGAAGAGGTTGAGATGGGCTGGAGAGTCGGGACAGGTACACGAGCGCGGCGGCGCCCCTCAAAACGCTTGTCAAGGCGGATAGCCAACTCCACCATTTGATCCAGACTAGACGGCACATCGCGAGAGAGAATCTCCTCCCTGACCTCCTCCGTCAAACCCTCCAGGAAACGCGCCGCGAGAGCCGGCTCATTCCACTCGCAAGTGGCGGCAAGGGTGCGAAATTCAATTGCGTAGTCAGCCGCGGACCGCTTTCCCTGGCGAAGAGATGAGAGCAGACGAGAAGCCTCTTGGCCAAAGACAGAGTGGTCGAACACCTTTATCATCTCCTCCTTAAAAAGAGAAAAATGTTCACAAAAAACAGCCTCCATCTCCCACACTGCCGCTCCCCAGTCACAAGCTCGTCCAGAAAGGAGAGAAATGACGAAAGCGACCTTAGCCTGCCACCTATCCGCCGCATAGGTGGCAGGCTGTAGAGAAAAAACCACTTCACATTGGGTAAGAAAAGCACGGCATTGTGTGGGCTGACCTGAGTAGCAGGGAGGATTGTTAATCCGAGGCTCTGAATAAAATCGGGATGGTATGACGGTTGGTTCAGAGCGCAGGGACTGCAGCTGGTTGGTCAGTTCAGTTACTTGGGCTGACAACCCCTCCACGGCATACCTGGCGGCGGAGAGCTCCTCCTGGTGTCGCCCCAGCATGGCACCCTGAAGTTCGACAGAGGAGCGAATGGGGGTCTCCTTCGCTGGATCCATGATATGGCCAGATTATTCTGTTACGAGAAGAGTGAAGGACCCAGAGGCGAAGGCCGGGAAAAGCAAACAGTCTTTATTCGTATAAGTCTTTATTCGTTCTTGGCAACGACAGTAATAATATTAACACAAGCTGTCTGCCGTCCACTTCCACTTCAGTAGTGCAGAACAGGAAATTACAGGAACGAAAAGTCTCAGAATCAGCAGGAGCGCACAGACTCCGGCAGCGCAGCAAGGGGGGATTCCTCAGCAGGTACGAGTGAGCCAGCGGTGGGCGTCCCGGGAAGGGTGAGTCGCCGAAGGCGCAAAACAGGATGACTGGGCAGACAAAGAAGACTCTAGACAGTTACTTGCAATACGACAGGACCGGACAATAAACACGAAAGGACTTGACTTGACACGACTAAACTTATCTTGCAATAGGTTTAGAGAATCTCAGAGAGACGGCGTTCAGACATAGAGAGTAATAATCTGGCAGTAAAGCCCAGAAACAAACAGGTAGAAATAGAGAGGGTAATCAGGGCATAGTGGGGATCAGGTGCCGTAGCAATCAGCGCGAACCCAGATTGTGATAGCAGACAGCTGGGGGAGAGAGAGGGAGAGAGAGAGATGACATAGAAAGAAGAGGCTAGATGACGAGAGTCAAACCCGGCTCGTAACAGTTGATGCGGTAGAAAGCTCAGAAGCAGGTATTGATTATGCTTCGGGTACTGATCCTATGTTGCGTTCGTTAAGTGGGGTAAATTCGAAAGATTTAAAACTAGCCATTCAGTTAAAGCAATTAGACCTTGAAATTAAACGTCAGGAACATACCACCCAACTCCTACGTTTTAGACAATGCGAGCTTGAAACGCAAGCTGACCGACGTGTACCCATAAGCTCTGTTAGAATACAATTGGCTGTACCTCCGTCCACTTCTGTGGAACATCCCCCTCGTTCTTCTGCTCGTTTGTTGCCTGTGCCTCCTAGTGATAATGCTGATTTCGATATTAGTCATCACATCACCCTCGTACCCCCATTTAGGGACAACGAGGTGGATTCGTATTTTGGTGCATTTAAGCGTATAGCTGCGGCTTTACGCTGGCCGAGAGAGACTTGGTCTCTCTTGATTCAGTGCAAGCTATCAGGAAAAGCCCAAGAGGTTTGTTCCGCCTTGACTGTTGACAAGAGTTTGGATTATGATAAATTGAAAAGTGCCGTGTTGAAGGCCTATGAATTAGTTCCAGAGGCGTATAGGCAAAAGTTTCGTTCACATGTTAAAATTGCCAGTCAAACTTATGTAGAATATGCTCGGGAGAAGAGCATGCTTTTTGATAAATGGTGCCATTCCAGCAGTGTCGCCGATTTTGAGCAACTTCGTGAATTAATTCTGATTGAGGATTTTAAAAATTCGTTACCAGAAAAAATTGTTGTGTATCTGAATGAGAAAAAGATTTCGACTCTAGCTGAGGCTGCTGTTTGTGCAGATGAGTTCACTTTGACTCACAAAAACGCATTTGTACGTTGTGATTCGCATTGTTCCGTGCCTTTTGAACGAAATCTTAAAATGTCGAAATCCTCTAAACAAACAAAACCTGATGAAGTTCGAGCTTGCTTTTATTGTCACGAAACTGGCCACTTGATTGCGACATGTCCCTCGTTGAGGAAAAAGAATCAGGGGAAATCCACTAAAAGTGTTGGTTTTATTCACAAGGTTAGTGGTAATTCTGATTCGGAAGTTGATGCCGGGTACGGTCCATTTATTTGCCAAGGGACGATTTCTCTTAGTGGATTGGCACAAGATGCTGTTTCTGTGACCATGCTCCATGACACTGGGGCTTCACAGTCCTGTGTGTTGGCTAATGTGTTGCCATTTTCTGAGGAAAGTTATCGTGGAACTGATATTCTGATTCAAGGCATTGAATTGGGTGTGTTGAAAGTGCCCTTACATAAAGTGCACATTCGGTCTGGGTTTGTAACGGGACTTGTGAAACTGGCTGTACGCCATGATCTGCCGGTTAAAGGTGTTGCTCTAATTGTTGGGAACGATTTAGCTGGGGAAAAGGTCCTCCCACTTCCGGAAGTTATCGAAAATCCAATGTGAGAACCTGTTACTTGTGAATTAACATCAGAATTTCCGACAGTTTTTCCTGCTTGTGCGGTCATGCGCGCTCAAGCATGCAAATTCAGTGATTTCGTTGACATTTCTGACACTTTTCTAACAACAGGGGACAAGGAGGAGAATAGTGTTGTGACACCTGCATCGCGAGATTTGCAGTCGCTGTCCACGGCTGGTGGTGCTGAACTTGAGTCAGGTGATCTGCCGCTGTCCATTGATAAATTTTTGATTTCTGCTGAACAGAAAAAAGATCCTTCACTGTTGCGCTGCAGAAATGTGGCGTTATCCTTCAGCGAAATTGAAAATAAACCTATTGGCTATTTTTGGGATAACAAAATCTTAA
>NW_026127769.1:0-50412 GCF_022985175.1 Labeo rohita | reverse complement strand
TGTTTAGTTTAAAACTCAAACTCATGAGAAGTAAAGGAGCACTGGAATAAGTGAAGTGAGTGATTAAACTGTAATTCACACTCGAAAACACTGGAATATATAGGAGAGTTCACCTCTTCAAATACTGATAACTTCTAATGATAAGATATTGGTTCACATTTTTAGATCAAGCACACGTTTTTCAGGGAAAACAGGCACCCAATACAGAGACTACAGTAAAATGTTAGTCAGTTTTAACCACTGTTTCCAGACCTGAATTATGATTATAATCATTATAAGTACATTTGTAAGACATTTCCTCCACTGGTGATAGAAAATCTGAGTAACTTTTTTCCCTGTTGTCTTTCTTTTTCTGAGGTGGCACAAAGAAAAGGAAATAGAACTTGTCACCATCTTCAGTCCTTTATTTTATTCACTGGAGAACATCACAGCCTTCAGATGTGTCATATCAGGATAAATGCAACTGCAGGTAAAATTATATTATGGTAGATTTAATTGTGGTGTACAATTTTTTTTAAGATACAGCTTTTTTAAGATACAGTTGTATTTACCTTGCTATGATATCTATGGGAAGAGTCCATTTTTTTGTGAATCCTCTTTGTCTTTCTTTTGGGGATTCACATTTTTCTGATGGTATTGTTATGCATTAGGTTCATGTTTCGATCATAACTAACAGTTTCAAAGCTGACAGTTTGTTTATGTTGCCTAAATGGCTTATAATGGCAAATTTCAGTACAATTTAAATATGTTTTGTTTAAGATTGTAAAGGAATGGTAAAAAAAGAAATTATTCTTTTTAAGGACTCGTTGGGCCCACCCCACTACAGATTCACCAAGGATCCAGCTGATCACTGCCAATTTGAAGGAGGATTGTCCTTTATCTGCTACATTGCACTCTCACATCTGGTATGGATTCACTGACTTTTTGTAATGTGTGAGATGTTTTGATTTTAGTAAATGTAGTGATTTTGCTTAATTTTATTCTACATAATTTTCTTAAAAGGAACGTTCACCCCAAAATGAAAGTTCTGGCATCATTTACCCTTCATCACCCTTATGTTTTTCCAAACCTGTATGAATTTCTTTCTTCTGTTGAAGACAAAAAGATTTTTTGAAGAATGTTGATAACCAAACAGTTCATAGTAGCCATTAACTTTCATAGTAGGAAAAAAAAAATATTATGGAAATCATTGGGGCCCATCAACTGTCTAGTTACCAACGTTTGGAACAACATAAGGGTGAATAAATGATGACAATTTTCATTTTTGAGTGAACTATACCTTTGATACAATGTATAGTTATGATTCTGAATTAAAAGTGTAATGTTTCTCTTCAAATATTATCATAAATAGATAGAGACACATATATTATCAGAAATTAGAGCTGCACGATTAATCAATTAAAGATCATAATCTCGATCCAAACCCCACTTAATCTTATTCGTAAATGACTAACACTGTGTCTAAAACAGAGGTGACAGTTGTCATGGCGTGACAGCTAAAGTCTGTCTACACTAGATGTGGCCAAGCGACCATTGAAAATCATTTAAAGGCGTCATCGGATGCAAAACCTATTTTTACAAGTTTGAACATAAATGTGTGTTGACAGTGTGTGTACACAACCACCCTATAATGATATAAATTCACACAGTGGAATTTTTTTAATCTTAATATGGGAAAAATCCAATGTAATCCAAGTAATATGCCTTTTTTCAAATAAGGTCATTGTCAGCGTCTTGTCAGTGTGATGTCACACCGACCAAGGCCGCTCCCACGATAGTTGATTGACATGACAGTCTTATCTTAAACCCACCCTAACTGAGCCGAGTGAGCGCTGAGAACAGTCCGACCACCATTATTGTTTCGACTCCAGTGCAGGGGAAGACAAGACTATCTCCGATTGAGCAATTGAGGTGTTCTATTGTTGGATGCAGTAATGCACATAGTAGCACTCATCATTTACTCCCGACATCTGAGATGCAGAGGATTAACATTACTTTTGTTTTTGAAGGAAATGTGCCCGGCAGCCTACATAAATGCGTCTATGTTCACGTGAATCATTTGTAATCTAGTTTCACCTACAGCAGAAGCAAGTATATGGGTGTTTTTGTGCATCTTTGCAATTTGCCTTTTCTTAATAATGTGCTAGTTAGCAAGTTTTGCGGTTAAATGCGGCTAAAGTAAACATTACTGATCGTCACCCCACAGGAGATAGAGGCGGGGTGGCAGAGCTCATTAGCGTTTAAAGGAACATGCAACAGAATAGCTCACTCTAAAAAGGGCTGATGGTAAAATGGGTGGTTTTTTTTTTTTTTACACTACCACTGAGAAATTTTAACCAAAGTATGTTAAAGACTTCTCATTAAGACCCTAAAGAATCATATAAACTTGTGGAAAATGGGCACCCGATGACCCCTTTAAACTTTGTCAGTACATCATAAATAAAACGAGGCATCAGTTTGCCAGCTGGGATTTATTGTGCCGTGCCATGCCGCGCCGTGCCGTGCCGTGCCGCATCCAGTATAGAAAGTACACTAGGTGCATTTCCATCACGGATTTGCACAAAACTTTTGCGATGTTGTTGATAAAACAATGTTGCGAAATTACAGCAGTTTCATTAACCAATGTTATGAGACTAAAATGTAATTTTTTTCGTTTCACGATAAGTCATGGCAATGGATGTTGATAGGTTTACGTATGTCGCAGCCACCGCACTAGCCATTAATTTTAATCGTAGGAGACGTAGGCAACTATCTTAACAGATGCAGCATGGAGTGCTGGTGTGAACACAAGCTTTGACTAGTGTAACCATCGATTTGTTTTAAAAAGCAAACTTAACATCTTATCTTTGTCGATTCCTGATTACGAGCCACAAAGCTTTGTGTTGTGCTGCTTATACTAACCAAGCAATAAAACACCCTTTCTCATGCTTAAAACAAGGTGTCTGCAACTCAGAGTCTGAAACAGTCACTTGGACAATGTTGTCTTACACCACTTCACAGTTGATAAGTAGAAAGAGAATTTTGATTGACATTGCAGTCATTTATTATGTTCTTTAATATAATATTACAACAACATCAGCTCATTTTGTGCATCATATGTCATTTCTACTTCATTACACATGCGCAAAACTTTTCTAGTTCAGTTATCAATTTGATCAAGTGTTTACATGTCCTATGTAATGGATTAGAAAAGGTTTGTCCTACCTTTCTAAAGTAATTGAAATGATAATCGGTTTGAGCATTTTTATTTCGATTGAGTTGTTTACATAGAGCTTTTTTTGCAATACAGTGCTTCATGTCAATGTTCCTACTGATCCAGAAAGAGAGGGCAGTTGTCATGTGTAGGAATAAAACAGTGTCACACTTTTTCAACAGCACTTATCATTTTTTCTGTTAGAATTATTTAAATGATCGAAGAAGTACTGGGATAAAAGTTTAGTTTGGATATAATTACTGATGTCTACAGTAGCTATCAAAATAGAGCAAATCATTTGAAACAAAGTTGACAATTCAGATAAAGATTATATCAGTGACATTACACCAGTAGGTGCTGACAAGTGACTGTTAAACACATGTATTTGTCATTGAATCATTCAAGAGATTCATTAAAAAAAACACAGATTCATCCAGTAATAAAACAACATCTATTCATGAGTCATTTAATCATTAATTCATACAATTAAAAAAAAATCATTCAAGATTAAACATTTTAAATAGACTCCAGTCATAGTATTTTTAGTACAGAACTTCTAGTAAATTACACTTTATTTTTAGTTCGATGTTCAGAATCTTGATATCTGTTTGAATCTAAATAAAAATGGGATTCTTTATATATCCAGAATCATGCAGCTCTAATTTAAGATATTAAAACTGAGACTCTTAAAGGAATAGTTGACAAAAACAAAAAAATCTGTCGTCATTTACTCGCCCTTGAGTTGCTCCAAGTAAAAGTTATTATTTTGTAGTATTTTAACATGTGTAAGTAACATAATATTTCACGTTTACTAAACACATTGTAGAAAGGTTATTGGAATAGCCTGTAAATCACCTGTTCCTGATCCCAGCACCATTCACAGAGCACTATAAAACCACACACCACTGTTCACTCACTGTCCAAGCTCGTTCTACGAATGTGGACTCTAACCATTGTTTCTTATCTCCAGACTTACCTAACTCCTTACCTGTTTCCACACAGAAGGCTCCGTGATTCCTCTCCTTCGTCTCCGTGTATGCAAGTGGTGTGTGGCGGTGATCGTTTGTTCTTTCCCGAAGTGGGCGCCTACAAGAAACCAACCAAAAGACTCCTTAGTTTGTTTATAGTACCCTGTATTGGAAGAAGTTAGGTTTGCTCTCCTTTGTTTGTTCAAATCTCCTGTTGAATAAAGATTGTTGACTTTCATACCTCCTGAGTCTGTCCGCTGCGTTACAGAAGCTTGGACCACCACAACTTCAACAGGATGAGTTCGGAGGATCCATTTCAGGAGCCCGTTGATACCCTTCGGCGAACAATCCTTTCCACTCTTCACCAGCCACCACCACCACCGGCACCCACGCCTACACGAGCACATGCTTTAGACCCGGAAGTAAACAACTCTTCTTCTCCCCCCGCCGTGGTTTGTCCCATGGTGCGATCGACGCTCTTCTCTGGCGCGGCAGGGGATTGCAAAGGATTCCTGTTGCAATGTTCGATCACTTTCGCTACCTACCCGAGTGTGTACAGTTCTGACAGTGCTAAAATAGGTTATGTCATTTCATGCCTCACAGGATCTGCTTTAAGATGGGCAGAGTCAGTTTGGAGTCAAGCGGGACCAGCAGTCAGCTCATTCTCAGCATTCGCTCGACACTTCATGGAAGTCTTTGGACGCACGGATCATGAATCATCCGCTGGTGAGGAATTATACAACTTTCGCCAAAATGATCTTTCTGTTCATGAGTACACTATCAGGTTCCGAACTTTGGCGGCCGCCAGCGGATGGAACGAGAAGGCTCTAGTAACTACATTTCATCAAGGATTAGAACCAAACTTACGTCTCATGCTGGCTCCCTATGATGACTCGATCGGTCTGGAACGATTCATCCAGCTGTCTCTCCGCTGTTCCGCCCGAGTTACATCTTACAGCCTGTCTCCTTCAAGCACTGCAACGAATGTTCCCCGTCCGCCAGAGCCTCTGAGCCCTCTAGTTACCCATCCTGAGCACATGGAAATTAATCGACGACGTCTTACTCCGCAAGAACGCCAACACCGAATCACCAAGGGACTTTGTTTATACTGTGGACAATCGACTCACCTGTTAAAGGATTGTCCTCTTCGTCCTCCAAGACCAGTGGTGAGTACGATTCTGCCTATGAGTGAAAACATGCAACCATTTTCTACTCCTGTCACTCTTACTGCCAATGATGTGTCTATTTCTGTGGCCGCTTTAATTGATTCAGGATCTGCTGGCAACTTTATCGCCGGGTACCTGGCACGGCGTCTGAAGATAGAGACCTTCCCCACTGAGTTGATTTATCGTGTGCAATCCATTACGGGCAAACCACTATCTGAACGTGATGTGAGACGCCGTGCAGGGCCGGTAGGGGTGCGTGTGGGACTCTGTCACAAAGAGGAGATGTCCTTTCTGGTACTGGAGGGCTCCAAAATGGATCTTGTATTAGGGCGTCCGTGGCTGGCTAGGCACGAACCCATCCTCTCCTGGGGCACCGGAGAAATCCTCAAGTGGGGTTCACAATGCTGGCCCGAGTGCTTCCCCAACTTACCACTCCAACCATCACGTCACCTCCAAGTATGTACTACTTCTATTGAGAGTCCCATTGATAAACAGTCTATTGAAATTCCTACAGAGTACACAGACTTCCAGGACGTTTTTTGCCCCAGGAGAGCAGCGGATCTGCCGCCACATCGCCCATGGGACTGTGCCATTGATCTGCTCCCGGATGCCCAAGTGCCCAAGGGAAGGATCTACCCATTATCAATCCCAGAAACCAAAGCTATGGAGGAGTATATCCAGGAGGCACTGGCACACGGCTATATTCGACCGTCAACTTCCCCTGCTGCTTCAAGTTTCTTTTTCGTCGCCAAGAAAGACGGCGGACTCCGTCCTTGTATCGACTACAGAGCTTTAAATAAGGTAACCATACCCTTTAAGTATCCTCTGCCTCTAGTTCCTGCTGCCTTGGAGAAACTGAGGGGTGCTAAGGTGTTCACCAAACTCGACCTGAGAAGCGCATACAATCTCGTCAGGATAAGGCAAGGGGACGAATGGAAAACTGCCTTTATAACTCCCACTGGGCACTATGAATATCTCGTCATGCTGTATGGGCTTGCTAACGCTCCGAGCATATTCCAGGATTTCATGCACGAGATCTTTCGTGAGTACCTTGACAAATTTTTAGTAATTTACATTGACGACATTTTAATCTATTCTCCTAGTCTCCAGGACCATCGACTTCATGTGAGGAAGGTCCTTTCCAAGCTCAGGGAATTCCATTTGTTTTTAAAGGCCGAGAAATGCACATTCCATCAGTCACACACCCAATTCTTAGGGTACCACATAGACGCTTCAGGGGTTAGCATGGATAATTCCAAAATAGAAGCCATAGTGAATTGGCCAGCTCCAAGCACAGTTAAGGAGGTCCAAAGATTCTTAGGGTTCTCCAATTTTTATCGTAGGTTCATTAATAATTTCAGTATCCTAGTCAGTCCTCTAACCTCTCTTCTTAAGGGAAAACCCCGAACCCTAACTTGGACACCAGAGGCTACTCTTGCCTTCGAAAGACTGAAGGAGGCTTTCACCTCAGCACCAATCCTTGTTCATCCTGATCCCCAAAAGCCGTTTGTCGTAGAGGTGGATGCCTCTACGACAGGAGTTGGAGCCATCTTGTCCCAGCAGCAGGGGAATCCACCACAACTCAAGCCGTGTGCCTACTTCTCCAGGAAGTTCAACCCAGCATAGAAGAACTACGACATCGGCAACAGGGAGCTCCTTGCCATCAAGCTGGCTTTGGAGGAATGGAGACATTGGCTGGAGGGGTCAATTCATCCGTTCCAGGTACTTACCGACCATAAAAACTTGCAATATCTTTGTGATGCTAAAAGACTTACCCCCGTCAAGCCAGATGGGCTTTATTCTTTACCCGCTTCCAGCTCTCCATCTCCTATAGACCTGGCTCCAAGAATGTGCGTGCTGACGCTCTCTCCCGAATCCATACTCCTGATGAAGAACCTGAAACCACAGAGCCCATCCTCCCTCAGCACATGTTCGTCTGTCCCATTCAGTGGGTGACCCCTCCAGCCGCAGCCGACCCTGCTCCAGCTCCTCCGCCGGGTTGCCCACCAAATCTCCGTTTTGTGCCTGAAGCTGAGCGCATCCCACTTATTCATACTACCCACACGTCACTGGGCACTGGGCATCCAGGGACCAACAGAACCCTCTCGCTCCTGAAAAATCAGTTCTGGTGGCCTCGCATGGAACAAGATGTACAGCGGTACGTGAGAGGGTGTCGGGAATGCACCATGTCCAGGACTCCAAGACATCTGCCTGCAGGAAAACTACTACCTCTCCCGACACCTAACCGCCCCTGGTCACACCTAGGAGTAGACTTCATCACCGATTTGCCCGCCTCAGAAGGTAATACTTGTGTCCTGATTATAGTTGACCGTTTCTCTAAGTTCTGCCGTCTCATTCCCTTGAAAGGTCTGCCTACTGCCTGGGAAACCGCACAAGTACTCTTCAACCAAGTGTTCAGAACCTATGGACTACCTGAGGATATTGTGTCCGACAGAGGGCCACAGTTCATCTCCAGAGTGTGGCGGGCATTCTTCAGGCTCCTAGGTGTGACTATCAGTCTGTCCTCAGGTTATCATCTACAGGCTAATGGACAGACTGAGAGGAAGATCCAGGAAGTGGGGCGGTTCCTCCGTACTTTCTGCCACGACCACCAGGACACCTGGAACCAGTATTTAGGCTGGGCTGAGTATGCACAGAATTCTCTGCGTCAAGCCACCACTGGACTCACTCCATTTCAGTGCATGCTCGGTTACCAGCCCCCTCTCTTCCCGTGGTCAGGAGAGCCCTCGGATGTTCCTACAGTCGACTACTGGTTCCGGGAGAGCGAGAGAGTCTGAGACGAGGCTCACCAACACCTCCAGAGGGCAGTGCGTAGGCACCAGACCAATGCAGACACCCGTAGATCCAACGCCCCAGCCTACCAGGTAGGACAGAAGGTATGGCTGTCCACCCGGGATCTGCGCCTACGCCTGCCCTGTAGAAAACTGAGTCCCCGGTTTGTTGGTCCCTTCAACATCGTGGAGCAGATCAATCCGGTTACCTACCGTCTTCAGTTACCTTCACACTATAGAATTCACCCCACCTTCCATGTGTCCCTGTTAAAACCCTGTCACGATCCTCTTGTCCTCCCCACAGAGCCTGGTGGAGAAGAACCCCCTCCTCCCATGGTCGTCGAAGAAGGGACCATCTACAAGGTCAAAGAAGTCTTGGATTCCCGGCGTTGTGGTGGCCAGCTACAATATCTCCTAGACTGGGAAGGATATGGCCCAGAGGAAAGGTCTTGGGTACCCAGGGAGGACGTACTGGATGACATGTTACTTCAGGAATTCCACACGGCTCACCCGGAGCGTCCTGCACCCCGAGGCAGGGGTCGGCCACCACGGCGTCGAAGAGGTCCAGCCTCGGGAGGGGGGCCTGGAGGGGGGGGTAATGTAACACCCACACCAGGCTCCACCTTCACAGACTCGCAGCGATCAAAATCACCGGTGTATTGATTCCACACACCTGTCATCATCACCTGTTCCTGATCCCAGCACCATTCACAGAGCACTATAAAACCACACACCACTGTTCACTCACTGTCCGAGCTCGTTCTACGAATGTGGACTCTTGCTATTGTTACTGAACTTCTACTTACCTTTCTCCTTACCTATGTTCCCTAGATGGGCCCCACCTAAAGCCCAGTGAAATCCTACATAAAACCCACATTGGATAAGTTGCATGGGGCCAACATGGAACCTGTGGACAAACCCATGTAAAACCCATATTTAGATGGAACCCAGATGGGTTTTGCATATGTTCCCTAGATGGGCCCCACCTAAAGCCCAGTGAAATCCTATATAAAACCCACATTGGATAAGTTGCATGGGGCCAACATGGAACCTGTGGACAAACCCATGTAAAACCCATATTTAGATGGAACCCAGATGGGTTTTGCATATGATCCCTAGATGGGCCCCACCTAAAGCCCAGGTAAATCCTGCATAAAACCCACATGGGTATGTTTCATGGGGCCAACATGGAACCCATGGACAAACCCACTTAAAACCCATATTTCAGCACATGTAGTAAAAATGGGGCCAAGAAGGGTCTTTCGCATGTTGCCCAGTTGGGGCCCACCTGTTGGCAAGTGTAATCCCACATGAAACCCATGTGGGCAATTGGCATGGGGCCATTATGGAACCCACAGACAATCCCATACAGAGCCCATTTTTCAGCCTATTTCAAACCCACATGGGCCCCACATGTAAATGTTAGCTGGGTTAAAGCTGGGACCGAGATGGGTCCTGCACATGTTTCCCAGTTAGGTCCCACCAAGTGGCAAGTGCAATCCCATATGGAATCCATGTGGGCAGTTAACATGGGGCCATTATGGAACCCGCAGACAATCCTATATGGGGCCCATTTTTCAGCCCAGTTCATACATGGGCCCCACATGCAAATGTTGGCTGGGCAGTTGTCTGGTTGAAGGTTTAATGCATGTTCGGTCTTTTCACAGCGCTTCTGCAAAGTTCACTTAATTTATCAGGATTTAGTTTCAATTTTAATCTAGCTCCATGTTTAATCTGACTCCAATTTCATATGATCGTTAAAATTTAGGTGTTTAATTTAGGCTGATCACAAATATCAATTATGTATTAATTTAGATATTTGATTATTCTGGAAATGCCATACTTTCAATTATTCGTTCATTGGGGACCTAATGTCTCTTTTGAGTCTGACGTGGCCATCGCCGATCATCACGGTCACAAAAACGCCAGTCTGATGCTGAGTCGGAGGTATGTAGGTGACTAATACCCTTTTTGACAGCCGCCTACAGTTTGCTCTATCCTGGTCGTAATTTTCGGTAACAAAAGCCTCCTCGCAATCTACTTGCAATAATGATTTCAGAAGAGATCAGAATAAATCAAATATAATGTTTTATTTGTCAGGTAAAAATGTATCATGCCAATTACATAGTTTAACAAGAATCCAATTCAGAATTAAATTCAGTTCCAATTCAAATAAATACATAACATCAATAACTTAAAGATAAATCTTAGAGTGGGAGATGCATACCTGACCGCAGAGTGTTTTGTCACTTCGCTTATATACCCAGACCAAAACAAACAAATCTTCCAATCAGTTGTAAAAACATAATGACCTTTTGGTTTGCCAGGAGATCTCATGACCCAAGGTCACACCTGGCTGGAGATTCTCACCCGACCCTAAGGGGAAAACACACCCCTCAGCGGCAAAACACAATTCATCCCTTGAAGAGAGGCTGGACAGTAATAATCATCCTGTGATGATTATTACTGTCCTTTTGTATTATCATCACACTGTTTTCCTATTTAATACTGTAAAGTTGCTTTGACACAATCTGTTGTAGCGAATTTAGCTCAAAGGGAAATATATATAAATAATTACAATTAATTATGATTAATTACAATTACTTATATCAGCTGCCAGTAGTAACTGTAGCAGAATCAATTTTCCATCAACTAATCTGTTCGCTCAGCGAACATTCAGTATAATCTTTATATCAACTCTAAGAAATGATATTTTCTTGGCCACAGAAAATAACTTTCTTAAAGTACCATTGCATTAGAGCAAGTAGCTCGAATCGGAATCGTAAAGGGACATTAATTTGCAAGGCAGAATCAGAATCAAAACTCATGTAATTTGTGCACAATAGTTTATTAACGAAGGACTAACACATAACTAATCTAAACAAACAAACATGAAATCACTCATACATGGGGAAGGGTCAGTGAGAAGCAGTTAGAGAGAGAGAAGGAACATGAAGCTATGGAAAAAAGTCAGTTAACCACCTGCTGTGAAACCATCAGTGCTGTCTACAGCTTATACTAAACCTCTGTATTGTTTAGTTAAATGTACGATACTTGCATTGCCTTGGTCGTTGAACAAGTGTCCAAATGCAGTCTCTGGTGAAGGTCTTGATGGTTGGAGCAGTGGTGGTTTTGGAATCGTGATCACGTTCTTCTGGGTCCGAAGAGTGATGAACTCCAAAGATGTTCTGACTCGATGGTGACTGGGAGTTTCATCCCATGTGAAAAGTGAAGAAGAACCAAGAGCTGAGAGGGACTCAGCTGAAGTCCTGTGATCCTTGGGGAACGGAAAGACAAGGCCGCAAGGCCTGGCGCGTGCTTAGGGAAGTCCTGAAGAGTTCTAGCTCATCTTCTTAGGTTCTAAAAGAACCACTGACTGACTGAGGCAAGTCATGAAAATGAATTCAGGAGTTGAGTGGAAGTGTCTGGCTCTTAGTGGTCGAGAGCCAGTGTTGGGCCTGTCGGGCCTGCCAGGCACGCCCTGTGCCGGCTTAGGCTCCCCGTGGGTTCCTCCACACGGGCAGCAATCGGTAGATGTTGCAGACGAGTGAAGAGAGTGAAGAGAGGGAAGAACTAGGGAGGCGGTCAACCGTTTGCCTTTAAGCTCTCTGGAGGCTGCGCCTCCAGGAGGTCCATGAACCAATGGTAACTTTCACCTTCGGAGAGAAAGTTTATGACTCTTTGTCCGTGAGCATGGTATTTTGCATATGTAATTCTACTGGGTGTTGATGCAAAAACTACTAGGTTTCTTAAAACACTAATATGTTGCATAGGTATCAACATCTAATTTACACCATCTTTTAGATCATCAACATACGAATTAAAAGAGACCAAACATGACATAGGTGCTTTATACAACTAGTCATCTATCATAACGCATGCATAAAACAGTAGAAAGACAAATAAAAATACAACAGACAAAATTAAAATACAATGCAGTAATACTGTACACAATGACCTGGGCTATGTGTGATAGGAAGGTCAAAGAAAGGTTTGTCTGGGAATGAATAGGAAAGAGTCTATAGGCATTGTGTCTTTCCTATGGCAAATGTAGCATGGGCAGATGTGCATTCCTTGAAGCAATAAAACCTCTTATCAGATAGTCACCGTGGCAACTAAGCCCTTTTGGGGTGTTCGTTGCTTTGGGGGGGTTGTCTTCAAAACTCCAGCATATAGCTGGGTTGTTGGTTTTAAAGATTATTTGTTAAATGTAACAAATAACTGTATGTCTGATTGGTCCAGATGCTACACTGTATTTCTAAACATGCTATATAAATAAAGGTGACTTGCCTAACAGACTTCAGCAGATAATTTTACTAAACAAACACAATACAACAAGTTGAAGCCATTAGCTTGAAAATCTGTAATACTGAGTTAATATATATTAGGGACAGTTGTGACCTAATGGTTAGAGCTTCAGACTTTTAACCCAAAGGTTGTGGTTTCAAGTCTGTAGCATACAGTAGATTGCTGCTCATTTAAAATGTGTTACACATTAAGAAATAAATTCTGTTTTTGTAAACAATCAGAGGAAGACTGTATCCATAGTATTTTTCTATAGTGTTAATACTGTATAAAGTTGTAAAATCAGTATACACAGTGACAAGATTGATTTTAGAAAAAAAAAAAACTTTAATAATGATGCTTAAGGTGCTTCTTTTTAAACATGTAGAACAGCAATGACATAAAGGAAGATTAAATATATTGCCGTCATTGTAAAAATGAGGAGTGTGATTCTAAAGTGAAACTTTTTTTTTTTTTTGCCAAATAGTTTGAAATGAAACAACATACACAGCCAAACCAATCTGCTGATATATATTTCTGTGTAGTTCATGTATGTGGTTGGCACTTGAAATTCTGCATTCATGACATTCTCTTTATGATTCTAAAGTCAAAATGACAGCAGGAATGTGTCAGTCATTCACAAAACTTCAATGTGTTCAAATAAAAATATATAGAGAGATCAATATGTATGTTTGTCTGTCTGTATGTGTGTAATATTTTTATTTTTACTTTTTTCATTCTTAGAGACTCTGGGAACAGGAACTGCTGTTCTCTATTTCTTACTAAACACATGATCTGCCCACTTATCAAACACTTGCTCGCTCAGCAGGTCTGACCACTTTGACAGAGAATATTCACAGCACTTGCTCAGTCTTTTAGGATTAAGATGAGCAAAATGAACTATGAGGCAGATTTTTCTGGATTGAGCAGATATGACAGTCAAAACCCTCAATGCAGGTATCTGTACTGTATCTCCCTATTATCTTCAGTAGAGAGTAACTGTTTTTCTTTCTGTTTGTTTTGATCTGAACAAATGAAAATCTGTATTCAGCTATTTTCAGTTCTTTCTCCCTCTCTCTCTTTTTCTCTGTAGGTCAGAATGAAAGTGTTTCTGGATATGTTATGATTTTGTTCTCTTGCAGTGAAGTCAGGACATAGCAGTGTATTGAAACAAAATGACAGTGGGGATATATAAGACATTATTCCGAGTAATGTTTTATTTGATCCAGAATACAACATTTTCCCAGAAGAGTTTCCAAACGGAGACTTCAATCACATACTCACGTGAGTGCATTTACTCATTTAATTTACTGCTGTGTGTTTCACTTACAGGATCAAATGGCATATTAGGCATACGAAAAAGATCAAATTTTGTATTATATATCAAAATTCACTATTGTTCAGTAAACTTAGCACAATATTAAGCTTTTGTCATGCCTTTTATTGATTAACTAAAAACCAGACAGAAAACTGAAGACACGTTCATTAGCAAGCAAATCATTTCTCCATTATGTTTAACAAGGTATCATTCTTTTTGTTATCGTTATTAAGGAATTTCTGAACGATACAATTTCGAATAATTACGTGAAGAATAATTTACAATTATGCGCTTTGCAAATATTTGTTTGTGGGTGTGATACTTACCATGCAGAATACGACATACTCAAACATTTGATTGTGTGTGTAACAATATAACATCTAGAGACAGCTTATAATTAACATTTCTTGGGGCAAATGAAAAATAACATCAGACTAAAATTATTTGCTGTTGTTGTCAATGTTTATGAATTTTGATTACACAGGTAAATTTTGTTAAGTTTTTAAGAGGGTAAATCAACTGTATTTCTGCGAGATACAAACCTAGTGTTGGCGTCGATTGCGTCTGACGTCATCTGTAGGACGACACATGGCCCGTTGTACCGGAAGAGTTGAAATTCAAGTAGTGTTTCACTTTCATTTCAGATATTTTTATGTGAAATATAGCAAAATAAGTTATATAGCGTATAATATTTAATATATATATAATACTGGGCCACCACCATGAACAGGTAGGTTTGATGAATTCTGAACCAAACGCTGTTTGGACAAAGTGTTTTGCTTCCCAGTGAAGGTCTGATGATGTAGTTTGCCTGTTCTTATCTATATTCGGCCTGCATTGTTTGGGTTGTCAATTGCTTCATTAAAACTAGAATTAAGAAGGGAAAACGTTTAAATGTCGTGAATGCATTAAACATAAACTAATAAAAACCCGAGTATCAGGTTTATCTGCCCTAACTATCATTTTTATTGAGTTGTTAGCAATTAGCATTTTGTATTATCATCTTTTGTGTCTCTTGTTTGTGTTTTATGTGTAACGTTAGTTAGATTGAGTAGTATTATGATTTGTGCAGTTCTACAGTGAAATCAAGGTTTACCAGTAGGGTAAAATGAGTGAAGATTTTCTCATTGCCAGATTGTAACAATATAGCATGTATTAACATGAGAGAGATACTCTACCCTACCCTGTTTTACCTTTATTATGTGCGTTATGTGTGAACCATGGTGCTCTTCAAGTTGAGGAAGTTTAAAATTTTATTTGTTTTGTTTCTGCAGTTGCTGCTTCATCTGTGTATTTGCAGTGCTGATAACCAAAGGTGAGAACAAAAACTACATTTGAGAGTTAAATTCATACCACATGTATAAATGCCAGACTGTGTGTTTATAGTTAAAGTTTGTGCGATTTCAGTGTGTCTGCAGGTCACAGTACAGGCTGTTATTGGTGGTTCTGTTCTCCTGCCGTGTTCTTCAACTGAAGATAATAATAAAATTGAAAGCATTGATGTGAGCTGGAGACACAATGGTAGCAAAGCTGTATTTGATATAATTCCACACAGTACTGCACCAGTGACACAGGACCCAGATAACAAGAACAGAGTTGAAACTTTCCCTCTGGAGTATCTGAAAGGAAATTTCTCCATTAAACTCAACAATCTTCAACACACTGATGCAGGACAATACAT
This sequence comes from Labeo rohita, assembly GCF_022985175.1. Taxonomy (NCBI): domain Eukaryota; kingdom Metazoa; phylum Chordata; class Actinopteri; order Cypriniformes; family Cyprinidae; genus Labeo; species Labeo rohita. The sequence goes on along the minus strand of NW_026127769.1, from coordinate 35,010 downwards.
CTGCTACATCACACACTCATCTGAATATCATACTGTACAGCTGATCATCAACGGTATGTGAAACAAATTTTTTCAATTAAACAAAGTTGTTTTAAATTGTAAATACTGAAGTGATTGATCCAATATCTGAAGTTCACCAGTGATGCTCCAGTCTGAATACTGCTGTAAAAAAAAAATATTAGATTGATCTGTTGCCTTTATCACAGTGAGTTAATGTTTTCTTTAAACCTTTCAGAATCAATATCCACCGATCAAGGAAACCAAGGAGAAATGGAACAGGAGGAAATGAGGTTATCACTGCCTTTGCTTTTGGTTTGCATTATGTTACCTGTGATGTTATTGATAGTGGTTATTATTTTGATTTTAGTTTTCAGGGCAAAAAAGTGTTCAATCAGCCACAAGGCAGCTGGAAATGGCGTGGTTTCGGCCACTCGTGACGTTGTGAGCTCTAGCACACAATATGATCCAGTAAAGACTGATAATCATGATGAATCAGTTGATAAATGAAAATCTGTACTTTCCTGCAGCAACTGCATGAGCTTTTGCATTTAACATGGAGTCAGAGGATGAAGTTGGTGCTTTCTTTATTGCTGTAGTAGCTTGGGATAGAAAAATAAATAAAAAGACGAGTATCAAAGGAATTGTTTGAAGAACAGAAAACGTTTGTGTTTCTGTGTCTTCCTTTTATGCACATTATAAGGCTACCTAGCAATCTATAGTGGCAAGTGACATGGTCGTTCATGGTTTTGGAATTCAAGTAAATTCCCAAAAATGATCAGGAGCTCTACTGTAATTATATTATATTATAAGAGTTTCCAGGCACAAAGGGAAAGCAACAGTAACTATAGTGAAACACAAATCACTATTTATGCACCATATAAACTACTTACCTGGTCATAAGACATTTCGTGAATATCCATCTTTATTTCATTATTTACTTATTTATTCCTTTTAAGATGTTTGATGTTGTTAGCAACATTTGCACTGATAAGACAATCACCTGTAGCCATGAGCTCAGTTTTCGCCTTAAAAGAAAAAAGTCACTATTTTTTATATTTTTCTTTTAAATTGTATCGTTTGTCATTTCTTTTTTTTTATTACTTTGATGTCAAGCCATTTTAATGTGCATATGATGTGTGCTATGTAATTAACTTTGCATTGCCTCTTGACTTCGTAAATTAAAAAGTTAATGCACTGCATTTTTCCTGTGAGATATTGAGGTACAGGTACATTTTGGCTAAAGTTTTAAGACAGATAAGCCTGTCAATATGTTGCTGCCTTAACAATTCTGTATTAGAAAACACTTATATTGAACATGTTTTAAGAACTGTTAAGTACATTTAAATGAACTTCAGCATGCTAAGGTTTATACATTGGAAACGAGGCCCATTGTGTTTCATTATATGTAAATAAGCTTATTATGTTCAAGACTCAATAAATTGTGTAAATAAAACAGAATCTGTCAAAGTTGTTTGGATTTTTCTAATCAAATGTGAATTCAGGTTGACGTTTTTTTACTAAAACCAAATGTTTTACATTTACATTTACAATACACGAAGCATATGTGCTGATATAAACCTAGTTACTCTATGGAAACTACTAGCAATCTAGACCACTGACATTTGTTTTTCTACTTTAAATAATGGTCCCAAATCCTAGTAGTGTCTGAGGAGTCACAAAGTAACACCTTAGTAGTGAAGGATTTCACATGGGTTTCACAAATTATTATCATTTAATATATTTAGGTCTAATACATACCGTAAAGCCTTGTGATTTATAAGCTAATACACAATGTTGTGATTTGGAGGAGTTTTGTGGTTAAAGAACATAATATTGATGCTGTCCAATGTCTTCAGGAATGCTTGTTTGGAATGGGGTCCTGCCCATGGGTCCAGTCACAAATAAATGGGGGCTTCTGGCAGAAACAACACCAGAATCATTGAAAATGGCCCAATCATTTAAGGTATGAGGCAAGAAGTGTCCCTATAATCATTTTTATTTTAATATTAATATATATTTAATTTATAAAATATAATATAGGAATTATCACAAGCAAAAGTGTTGCTTTTCTTAAAACACAAATGTGATACAGTCTATCTCACAACAATGTTTGGCTTTACAGTGTCAGTGACCATTTAATGTGTCGAGATATGAGATATAAGTGTTCAGTGTTAGGTTTAGTTTCTCTGCAGTTCATATATGAGGGCGGCACTGGAAACTCTGCATTCATGTCATTCTCAATTATACTAAAGTCACAGTATGAGAACAGGAATGTGTCAGACATAATTCAGGAAATGTCAATGTTTAGGTAACCATGTGTACAGAGATCAATATATTTTTCTGTCTTTGTGTGTCCTATTTATTTTGTTAATTATTAGAGATTCTGGGAACAGGAACCATTGTGATTTGTTTCTTCCTAAAAACATGATCTGCCCACTTATTAAACACTCACTTGCTCATCCGGTCTGACAACTGTTCAAGTCTCTCCACCCATCAGGTTGCCAGGGAATATTACAGTCTCTTCACAGCTCTTTTTAAGTCCATCAGGATGAAGACGAGAGAGAAGAAATATGAGGCAGATATTTCTGGACTGAGCTCAGATATGAAAACCAAAAACCGCAGGTTTCTATATGTGGTTTTTAATTAATCTGTTAAAATAATGTCCCCTTTTTCAAATCGAGTCATTCTCAGATGCCTGTCGGTGTGAGAGGCCGCTCCCACGATATTTGATTGACACGAGTGTCTTACTTAAGACCCGTCTTAAATTAGCTGTAACGGTCCGACCACTACTGTTTCGATGCTGGAGCAGGGATGTAAGTATGGAGCTAATATTATGACAAAACTATTTGAATGTGAATTGTGTAAATTTGAATTATTTACAAGTGTCATTTAACAAAACTGAATATTATATGGCATTTAACATAGTTCTGAATTCGATTTTTTTAAACTTGAATATTGAACATTTGAAATTGAACAACTGAATTTTCAAATCGCACATTTTCAAATAGACATGTATTTTCAAACAGCAGATTTTTGTTCTGATTTCTAAGACTTCAAATATTCAGTTTTTAAAAATACAACTTCAAGTTTTCAAGATGAAGAAAAATTCGGAACATCAAATTCAGTGTTCAAAATTCAAAGCGCAGAAATTCAGATCATACAGAAAGTAGGTCAGAGGTTATGCACAGGGAAGAGTAGATGATCCACGAAAAGTCGAACGAAGCATTTACTGTGACCGAGAGGGATTTGGTTCACTTAGACTAGTTTTGCCGTGGTCACATTAACTCGTGGGTACGTGAAAATACGCCGTGGTCACAAGATCACCGCACAATCGATCACCGGTGATCAACGCAAGATTCATGCCGGTTAGAAAAGTGACATGATGCTGACGTGTGCCAAAAAACACTCGGGACAGGGAGGCGGCCTTGTCGGATTGAGCAGTCGGGCGCAGTAGCTCTCCAACGACTGCACTGACCAAAAGCACGATGGGAAACGACTGGCTGACGACACAACTTAATGCTCATTGGTTCAAACAACTGTGATGTCGCGTTCTCTTCTAAAATGTTTTATTTTTTAATCTAATATCATGTGGTTATGTGTTTAAATTCTGCATGAATATTCACACTATGACAGTGCGACCTCTGTGTGTGATATGTGATTGTTGTAATATTCCTATAAAAATCTAAAATACATGCTTATATTAAAGTAAAAAATGGATGATAAATACGTCTTTAGTATGGAATTAAATAGCAAGCACTTTGAGTGTCTTGTGCATCGTATTTATTTTCATATAGAAGCAACGAAACTGAAATTATACCATGTTTATCAGCAACACAGCACGTGAGTGTAAAAAACGCGATATCAGCCTTTGATCTCGTAGGTTTCTGTTCAGAACTGTCCGTCTTGACTGCGCTTTTTTCACTCCTCCCTTCACTCGCAGGCGAGGCGACGCGCATCTCAAACGAGCCTATTATCTCGTGGGAACGTCATATTAACTCGTGGCAGTATGATATGTCGTGGCCACAAGATCATTTTGTGGAGATAATGACATGCAGGAATCGCCGCGCGGCTGGCGGCTCTCTCGTAGTGGAAGCGTTTTTGTGCAGTTGAGGTGGTGTTCGCGACGCGGTCTCGGTGCGGACGCTGCCGCTCACAAAAAAGATTTTAAAAAATGATCTTTGGCTGCGCCTGCTGCGAAGCGCCATGTTCGTGGAAGCGGCAGGATTTTGGGTGCAGGAGCACCACTTGCGCTTCGCCTCCGCGCCGCTCCCATTGAAAATGAACTGGACACTCGCGACTGCCGCGTCCCGTGTGAAAAAGCCTGAAGTGATTTGTGCTGTTTTGGGAAAGACAAAGTTGCAAACATAGTTGCAAACAACAAGGTCACATTTGATTTCATTAAAAATAAACAAAACATAACAGCAATGTATTATATGTGTTTTTCTATTTATAATTCATAGTCCCTATTCATGGGATTATGACTTCATGTCAGGCACATCTCTGTAAAGTTTTTTTGATTGATCATAGGGGAATTCCATTACATGATCGTCGTTTTCAACACTACCGACAAATGTTCTATTTGTTGTTAAAAATCTGGTTAAAGGACATAACATATTTATCTCTGGCGGCGCCTGACGCAAAGAGACGTAAGTGGCAGTATTTTGGCTGCAGGAGCACCGCTTGCCTGTTAACGGATCGATTCCTTATATTTCATATTTGTATATTATTATTATTAAACAGTAGGATAATACAATAGGCCTAATTTTATAATAATTATATTAACTGGTTAGGGCTATATTTTTGGGCTATATTTATTGTTTTATATGCTTATTTCCCTTTCAGTTCGTATAGTGCTTTAATTAACTTTCTGTATAATTATTCTAATATTATTAATATGCTAAAATATTTTGCAAATACTGTAAACGCCTGACAATTATGCCAGTGAAGTTTTTACTTTATTAATGTATTTACCCCAGTTGGTGATGATAAATGAGCATGTTGTGTTCATTGTGTTTCAAATGAAACTGCGTGAATGATTTATTCCTTAACTATAATAAATAAAATAAAGTGTAATAGTTTATCAATAAGCCGAAATGAAATATGTTATATTCACCCTTTAATCTGCACTTCCAGTAAAAATTCCTCGTCGGCAAAACTATTCAGAACCTAAAGTCAAGAGATCTCAAGTATGATACAAAGCTATAGACGACTAACACAACCTATTATAGCCCACATACAAATAACAGTCTAGATATGTTATGTAGTCCAATTTTCGCGCGTTGGGGAGTCGCTCTCTAAACTTCTGGTATTAAAATTGCCTTTGAATGCGCGTGCGCGTTTTGCTTTCAGTTTCGTTTTACGCAAAGCAGAGTGAAGAAGTCGATATATGCCGTATAACTATGTATACACTGCTATCTTGTGGCCACGACATATTATCACGCTCCCACGAGTTAATATGACGTTCCCACGAAATAATAACTTGTGGCCACGGCGTATTTTCACGTACCCACGAGTTAATATGTTGTGACCACGGCAAAACTAGCCTAAGTGAACCAAACATGTCCCCTCTCGGTCACAGTAAATGCTTCGTTCGACTTTTCGTGGATCATCTACTCTTCCCTGTGCATAACCTCTGACCTACTTTCTGTATGATCTGAATTTCTGCGCTTTGAATTTTGAACACTGAATTTGATGTTCCGAATTTTTCTTCATCTTGAAAACTTGTAGTTGTATTTTTAAAAACTGAATATTTGAAGTCTTAGAAATCAGAACAAAAATCTGCTGTTTGAAAATACATGTCTATTTGAAAATGTGCGATTTGAAAATTCAGTTGTTCAATTTCAAATGTTAAATATTCAAGTTTAAAAAAATCGAATTCAGAACTATGTTAAATGCCATATAATATTCAGTTTTGTTAAATGACACTTGTAAATAATTCAAATTTACACAATTCACATTCAAATAGTTTTGTCATAATATTAGCTCCATATGTAAGTTAGACAAGTATATCTCCAATTAAGCGACTGAGGTGTGGTGTTGCTGGATGTAATAATGAACATAGTGATTGTCGTTTACTCCTAACATCTGAGCCGCTGAAGATGCAGTGGATTACGTTTGTTCGTGAATGGAATGTGCCTCCCGATCTACATATATGTTTGTGCAAATCATTTGTAATCTAGCTTCACTTACAGCAGAAGTGAGTATTATTATTTTTTTTTATGAATCTTTGCAATTGCCTTAACCTGCTAGTCAGCAAGTTTAGCGGCTAAATGCGGCTAAAGTAAACAGGCTCCTCACTCCACAGAGTTCATTAAAATTTAAAGCAACCCGGACCAAAACAGGATGATTTTTGCAGAGCTGATTTTTGCAAGGTAAAAAGGGTGTTGTTTTACACTACCATTGAGAATTTTTAACCAAAGTATATTATAGACTTTATATTAAGACTAAAGGATCATATCAACTTTTTTAATGTGCATCTGATGACCCCTTTAAGGAACGAAACACTGTTATGTTGTTTAGAGATGCAAAACAGTGCTGTAGCTTAAGAGCAAAAATAGGCAATCTAAAACGTAAGTCTCTTAATATTAACTATTAGTTATTGATCTATTGTATAAAATCAATATCACATTTGTGATTTTTGCCAAAAAAGGCACTCTTCGTGTGATATTGATTAACTATATGAAATTATATAAATATAATTTTCTGCCCCCATGAATTTCGGGAAATGCATTTTATTAGACTGAATCACGCGAAAGAACGCACTCTAAATAAGCACAGTCAGTATAGCAAGTGTTTAAGCACTCATAACTCCTCTATAATCAATGAAGCTGTCCATACACTGTGTGATAAATTAATCTCTTACTTCCATAGTTCGTACATCTGCACTTTGTTGCTTATTATGAGGGAATTCGCGAGTTTCAGTCTGAAAAAAAAAAAAAAAAACCTCAGGATTTCAGCAATGACTATTCTGAACGCGTCTGATTGGCCACTGCATTCTAAACTCAACAGAGTCGTGTGTGATGGTTATAATGCGCAACAAATGTTTTTGTAAAAACGCATAAAAATAAAATATGATTTAAAGGCACAATATGTAAGTTTTCGCCGCTAGAGGTCGCATTTTCAAAACAATAACAGAGGCGAAGCTCGACGACGTAATAACGGAGCATAGATGTGGTTTTCACAAATCATGCTCATGGCTGAGGTAATGTATTACTTTTTTATTAACTTACCTGTACATGTAATAACAGTATTTTATGTCATCATAATGAATAATCTTGAAATCTAACATGAAATTTGATTCAATATCAAATTGCAGTCATGGCCTAATGGTTAGTCGGGCTTGTAACCCGAAGGTCGCTGGTTTGATTCCCGCACCACCAGGAATTGAAGGTGGGGATTGTGAATAAACAGTGCTCTTTCCACCTTCGATACCATGACTGAAGTGCCCTTGAGCAAGGCACTGAACCCCCAATTGCTCCCCGGGTGCTGGAGCAATGGCTGCCCACTGCTCCGGGTGTGCGTGTGTGTTCACTTCTCACTGCTGTGTGTGTGCACTCGTGATGGGTTAAATGCTTATAATTACTGATATGTGACTATTTGTCATGATTTGGCGGGTTAATGATGCACATTTTTACGTGTGTAAATTTACTAAAAGTAAATTTGAATGAACCCACCGTATTTTCAAGTATGGCTAAATGTTTTTTGTGCAGCACATACTGTACTGTATTTAATTACATTGCCATAGGTTTGCTCACCAGACTTGATAAAAACTAGGAATGCACCGAATTATCAGTTTTTGAATTCGGTTTAGAAAAACCGCCGAAAATATATATGAAGAGTTCAGATGCAAAAGCCTCTGGCGAGAGCGTCAAAATTCGCTCTGGCCGCCCTGCCAACAACGCTGTGCAAAGATTCATTGACGCTCTGACGATTGAACGCTTGGTCTTGTATTTAAAGCGGCCGCAAAGCAAACAAGCATGTCGATCTTGTGCAGACTGACCACAAGTAGGGTGTAAGTTAACCTCATTAAATATTTTAAACGTGAAAATAAGAAATGTAGTTTAATTGTAATTACATGTTTGCTAACGAAATAAACCAATTAAAAGCCATTTGTGTGGTGTGGCTTTTGTGTTCATGGTTAAGTGCTAGTCTAATTTCAAAATAATAGGAGACATTTACTAGCCTTGGTCTTTAATTAACATTAACATGAGTTTGTGTGCAGCCTACATTGCAAACCGTCTTGGTTGCAATTGGTCAAATCGGTGTTGTTTTGAGCAAATGAATTGCATTCCCGCTGAAAAACAAGCGTTGGGAACTAATGTGGCCGGAACCAAAGTTTACAGGACTGCGTTCTCTGGAAACCTCTCAAGCGGTGAACTTCTACATTCCGATTGGTTGCCGCCGAGCCGCGTCATAGCTCATTACCATAAAGTTGACGCCCACACCGTCCAAAACGCGCCGCGCCGCTTCTCGCCGCCGGCTCACATTGAAAATGAATGACTTCCGGCCACTTTGACGCTCTCGCCGGCGTGAACGCACAGTTACGCTGTCACTGGGTGGTGTGACGCTGTGCTCAATATTTTGCTCTATGAATGTGCGTTCCGCTCGTGTACCGCTACTCATGCTCACCGGAAAAACAGAGTCTGCTTAAATAACGCGCCTATAGTAAGTTAGTACCTGTCTATTAAAACACACGCGAGAGCGGAGTCTCTATTCACGAAACTCTCTCCATTTCGGAAATGCCAAACCAATATTTATTCTTGTTTTATTTCTGTGTTTGTCCCAATCCCTTCTTGCCTCAGTTGGTGGAAGGCATCAAGGCAGGTCCGAATATTAATTCTGCTTTACTTCCTGTCTCCGGAGGAACCTTCTTCTGATGGAATTTTGAAGGCAGCATAGATGTATCCTTCGCTGCCTTCGATTTCCCACAATCCTGTGCGTGTGCGTCCTATAGGCTATAGAAATAAAGATATTCTAGTGAAATTAGACTTGTTACTTTATATAATAGATGAGATCTTGACCATGATATACTTACGATATGAATCGTAATAGTGTAAAAAGCATAATAAATAATATTGTTTGTAATAATAGTATTTAAAAAAAATGTTAAAAGGGTTCAAATGAGTAGTAAATAAGAATAATATTTATAATATACTACCAATAATAACGAAACAGCCACTAATAACAATGACCTGCAATATTACTTGCATCAGTGCTTTCAGTTTATTAAGCAGAAAGTAGCTGCCATTCTCAGTCGTCTTCTCCGACGCACAGACCTTCGGTGGGTAATGACATTGAGGTCTTCATGTATTAATAAAGCATTTATATTTAACTGTATAAGATCATTTTTCTACAAAATCTGCAACTTAACCGTTAGGTAACCTAGCAATGGCCTCACGTTCTGCTGCCTCTGAAGTCTGTCCGAAACTGTTTCTAGAGTTGCCTTCGCAGCCTTTGAAGTCACTGCCTGATAAGGCAGCGTGGCAGCAAGTCAGCTGACTAGGTTTTCGGACGCAGCCATAGTATCATAAGTGGAAACCGAGGAAAGCGCGGATATTGCGTCATTGATAGGCGACAATGACCAGGGACGAGTCATTTTTTAAAACTGGAATTTCTCTGGATTTACAAATCCTTAACTTAACTTAAGTACACAACTGCATTAAGTATATAACACTGTGCAAGTGGTTTTTGGACATTTTATTACAAAAATCGTACATATTGTGCCTTTAACGTGAGCAGGTCTAAATTTAATACAGCGATCGATTCCTTTCATACACCCCCACCCCACCTTTGGCTTTTCAGAGTTGTGTTTATTTTGAATAGCATCACATTTGCCTGATGTAACATGGCCTAATAAGCCTCCTGTTAAGTTACAACAACAGCGGTATATAAACTACTTACATGCAGAGAATCTCTTAAAGCCTGATAGTATCTGAGGTAGCCTATCCGTTGGGTATATATGATGAGGAACTATCACTTGCAGCCTCTTGAGGGCAGCAGAAACTGTAGTATCTCCCTGCAATGCTCAAAACAAACTAAGCTTCCAAGAATTTCAATTTTGAGGGTCCAAAGAGGGCTTTAGGGCTCTAGAGTAGTATAAACACATGAGGCGCTTATATATATATATATATATATATATATATATATATATAGTGATGTTTATGCTGAAAACACTAAACTATATACTAAATACCTCCACTAATATAACAGTCACTTTCTGGGTGGTTTGAATAGGCCTTTGTTTCTCTGTTGTGTGGCACCTTCTACTGGATAAAAACATGAACTAGCTCTCTAAGATTTACAGTGACCCTAAAATATTTGGACACCTGAGCCAAACTTTAAAATGTCCAACCAAAAGACAATGATTTATATTAAAGCTATAATGATATAGCATGAGCACAATGTAAGTGATACTGTAGCCTAACCTATATAAAAATGTATAAAGAAAAATGCCAAGACCCAGAAAAAAGCCCAACAAGGCTGTGCCCCTTTTTTTGAATGTTCAAACTTGCATTAGCACTATAGTGGTGAAATCAGACTCCCTCTCTTAGATAGTCGACATCATCTTTCTTCTCTTGATCCTGATTTTTCTGATTCTGCTTGATCTTTCATGTGGACTCATGTGGAAAGTCCCAATAATCTGTGCAGGAAGGTCATAATCAATATATGATTTATTAATTTTAAAGAATCTATAGTAAATATTCAACAACACAGACACATTTATACTATAATACAAATATGTGTATGTGTTTCCCACTAGTTTTTAGCTTTTGTGCATTCTGCACAGGATACACACATAACTGCTTATGTTCAGCCCCTACTGCATCAAGAAACCCAGCAGAATTTCCAAATTCTGCATTTATCACCAAAAACAGGTAAGGTATGAAACCACATTAACAATCCTGGTACCAGCAGTGGTCTGAGGTGGGACAAACTGGCAACAGGGTGTTTTGCTCTCAAAGCTCATTGACACACAAATGCAACTCCCGTCTAGTCTGAACCAACAGAAGGTCTACTGTGCACAAAATTTTACTCATGGTTATAGAAGGAATGTGTCACAACACACTGTTCATCACACTCTGCCCTGGTGAAAAAAACAGCATATGCTGGTAGGAATGTTTTGATGCTGGGATGCTGGTGTTGGGCACATCAACATATGTGACCCTGGATCACAAAACCAGTCATAAGGGTCATTTTTTCAAAATTGATATTTATACATCATATGAAAGCTGAATAAATACGCTTTCCGTTGATGTATGGTTTGTTAGGATAGGACAATATTTGGCTGAGATACAACTATTTAAAAATTAGGAATCTGAGGGTGCAAAAAAATCAAAATATTGAGAAAATTGCCTTTAAAGGGAAGGGATTTGGCACAGAAGAATATTTCAGGGGAATTCTGTGGAGTGCTGAAACACCCTGATTCAGATGGACTGCTTTGATTATGATAATTACTTCCTCATCCAACTCCACCAAGATTTCCACAGTTACAGAAGTACAACTGGACACACACACATACCCGGTCAAGACTGCTCAGACAGCTTTGGCTCTGGAATGGACATGACAGCAGGCATTAGCTCTTGCTCGGGGTCCATGGTAGGCATCAGCTCTGGCTCTGGGTCTGCAATGAGCTCAGGTTCTGGGTCTGTGGTGGGTGTGGGCTCGGGCCAGATGAACGAGGGTATTATGATGATACTGGACTGGAGAGACTGGAGCTGTGTGGAGCCATCGTCCACCTTTTCAACTGTGTATGATGAGCCACACAACCACAGCACACTGTCCAGATAGTCCAGGGTGTGGCTGTGAATCTAAAAATAAAGCTTAATATTGGTGAGTCAACACCAAGGCTGTAGGCTGAATTAAAGACCACTGACCCAATTCATATTGTTATTTAAAAAATATTTTTCTCGATGACCATCCAAATGAAATGAATCAGAAAAATCTATATTTTTGATATCAGATTACACAGTTTGTTAGACTGATACATAAAAAGCAAAGGACATTAAGCTGTGGTGACTTTATCATGTGCTGTTCCACTTTACCACAGAATCTGAGCCTGGCACACTTCTCTCTCTGTCTGTCTCTCTTCATTAAAAACTAGCCTTGATGAAACTTACCTTACCCACAAAGTAGCAGAAGTCCACTAAACACCATTTTTGGGATATAGTTTTTACAAAGTTTAAATTTAAATGCAATGATTAAGGTAATTTGGTAACTGAACTGCAACTCCAGTTTTTAGTTATTTTGAGCCATCTTGTCTGTCTTAAAAGTTTATGTTTGAACTTTTTTTCATGTAGGCCTATGACGCAAATTTATTTAAAACTTGTTTTCAAAATAAAGGTCAGGAGTCCCTCATATTCTTCCTGCTATTTCAGCATTATTGGTATATTTTTTAAAACAACACCGCACTATCCTCTTCCAATGAATTGGTATTTTCAAAACAAGAATCTGTGCTTCTGTGTAAGTGGCAATAGCTTGGAATTCCTGTAATAGTTTTCATTGGCTGTTGTCATGTGATTCTGCTCATCCAATCCCAACTATGCTTTCTGTTTTTTCCTGATTTTTCAAGGAACATGCACAACAATATGAACTAGCCACAAACAACTACTGACAACTGAAGGGTAATCTAGAGCAACTTAAATACAGGACAAATGAGGGAACTAATGACAATCACCCGTGACAAATAAATGAATAACCACATAGCTGGGAAACTACAACAAAGGACAAGGAACTAATGAAAACAAACTATAAGTCCATGAAAACAGAAACCAAGACAAAATAAATTTGACAGACCATGATACATGGGTTACTGTTAATGGATGAATCTATAGTTTTGAAGCACTGAATAAAATGGCGCAGTATACACTTGCCTCTCTAACATTTAAACTGAAAGCAACACACATTCAGACCATTACAGTATAAGGATGAGCTTTAGGCTCAAGCCCAGTAAATTGTTAAGATGAAATCTTAATGTCTGTTACGTGAAAATGTTCATATTTCTAAAATAACCCCCTTTGCAACATTGAACATAAAACCATGTCTTAACCATGTCAAATGAATGAAAAGAATGAATGCTCATTTTCGACCCCTGCTAAATTATTACCCCCTCTCCTTGAAATGGATACCTGATTTGCCTAATCCTAACCCCACCCCTAATCCTAACCCCTCCCCCACACCTAACCCTAAACCTACCAATAGAGAATGGGAACGTGACGTCAGCAACGCACGGCATTCTGGGACTTTTGGACACGGACACTACAGTCTAGACTGGGTATTAGTGGAGGTAGATGTTAAAGAATTTACTGTAGTGACGCTACCACTGCCCTCCCTTAATTAACGCTATTCAAACACACATGAACAAGCTAATTGATGGCTTCAGCACTAGGCACATGAGTTTTATCAGGCTTGGAGCCAAGGCTGGACTGGGACAAAAAAACAGCCCTGGCTTTTTTTGGTTTAGGCGGCCCACCACCACAAAGGCAGTGTTGGGGGTAACGCATTACAAGTAATGCAAGTTACATAATAATATTACTTTTTTCAAGTAACTAGTAAAGTAACGCATTACTTTTGAATTTCAAAGAAAATATCTGAGTTACTTTTTCAAATAAGTAACGCCAGTTACTTTTTTCCCCATTTATTGATTGACAAGTCTCCTGTCGGGAAATTGGGAGTAAACATGATGTTACTGTATTCTAGACTAAATGTGAACATGCATTAATTCATCTCACTCACAAAAAACAATGCTAAATAAATCAAATATCCTTTATGTATTTAATCCCATTTTATTAACCAGTGTCTTTGCTGCTGACCTCAGCTGCTTTGTCACAATTGTGTATTGTTAAAAGCAGTATATAAATAATGACTTGACTTGACCTTCGATGATGCAGTTCAGCCATACTAATAAGCAAAAATTACTTTAGATAAACTAACATTTGTGCTTCATTTTTATATATATATATATATAGCTGAAGAGTGATCTCCTGCATAAATGTACTTTTCTTTCAGCCTGAGGTAAATTAATTTCTCTTTTGGTGTAAAAGGGTTTTTACATTAGAATTGTTTTATATTAAAAACAAAGAAGCCTGCCCAGATTTAAAAAGTACCACAAAAGTAATGCAAAAGTAACGTAACACATTACTTTCCATAAAAAGTAACTAAGTAACGTAATTAGTTACTTTTTCAGGGAGTAACGTGACATTGTAATGCATTACTTTTAAAAGTAACTTTCCCCAACACTGCACAAAGGTATAGCCTACCATATATATCCCCCAAAGAAAAGAAGCTAAAAGGCCAAATTTTAATTTCTAATTAATAAAAATAAGTATTCAACTGTGTACAGTGGTGTGTTTCTGTGCAGGATGACGTCTGATTGGTTCCTGTCCTCTAACTCGTGCCCCGCAGATCTCATCATCACTTCCTGCTTCAGCTTTGTGAAAACTACTTTTATAGTTTTACAATGAAAATGAACAGGATGAGAATCTATGATCATACTAGCAGCACTGTGTGTGTGTGTGTGTGTGTGTGTGTGTACTTGTTTTTGCTACATTGTGGGGACCAAATGTCCCCACAAGGATAGTAAAACCTGAAATTTTTGACATAGTGGGGATCGGCCTGCGGTCCCCACAATGTAAAAAAATGATTAAAAATAGTAAATGATGTTTATCTGAAAGTGTAACGATGCAAACGTGTTTTCTGTGAGGGCTAGGTTTAGGGTTAGGGTTGGGTTAGGGGATAGGCAATATTGTTTTGTCAATATAAAATCTATATAAGTCTATGGAAAGTCCCCACAATTCATAAAAACAAACGTGTGTGTGTGCATGTGTTTACATGTTTGTTTTGCTTTAAGGCAGACCACAGTAAGACAATGGGTTTGTTTAGTCTTATAAAACTTAAAACAACTTAAAGAAAGAGAAGAGATGTTCTGCACTGAATTAGCTGTAAATACAGAGAGCAACAACAACCCAGCCAACAGAACACATTCATACAACTTTTGTTAACATTTTGACAAGGTTCTCTCAAAGTAATGAACTGTTCATGGAGCAATTATCAATGTAAAAGTATTTAGTTGGATGTTTAAATGTTGCTACTTGTTACTGTAACCAAGGCTCAAAAACATTTGTAGTCTGAGTCAGTATATGAATGCAGTAGGTTAAATAACTATGGAATGTAAATGGAAATAATAGGATAAAAGATAAAATACAAATATATATATATATATGTATATATATACCTATATGTTTCCTTGCATATGAGTTACTTATAATATCAGCGCAATAAGTAAATAATTGCAATAAAACTTTTTATTTCGTTTTGAGATCTTAGTTTGTGCTACACAGGTGAGCAGCCAATCGAGTGTAATTAGGTCATGCTGACTCCGCCTCTCAAGGAAGTTTTTGTGAGAGAAAGTACGAGAAGAGACGCGTGAGTTAGAAGCTGCGTGAAACATTGATTTATCGGATTGTATTAAAGAATACACCCGCGAGGAACGAACTGCGTAAGTTATCTTGCACATATTTTGTTGAGAAATTAGTTCGAGTAGTTTAGAAGAGCTTACTTGTATTCTGTAGATCCGTGTGACCGCCGTCGCGCTGAAGCCTCATGGAGTGGGCCATCGTTGCGTCATCCGGTGGAAACCTGAAAGAAAATGAGAAATATCATTAATACACAATGGAATCGGTGAGTTAAAATGTTTGTTTAGTGTAAACATTGAAATGTGGTGATTTATTGGTGTGTTGATGTGCTTGGAAGGGAAAAAATGTTTAGTGAATGTATACATTGTTATGAAAATGTATGTACGGTGTGCTAAAGAAGTGTATAATTTGAGCAAAATGTACGTGAAATGTGGACTGATTCAAGATATCGTTCTGTGTGTATGCACAGGCCAGTTTTTTATTTTAGAGTCTAGAACCTGGATCCTTGCATTCGTGGATTGCATTGAAATGAACACTTCAGTTGTGCACTGCGTGAAGATGGCGAGCCAACCGTAAATCGATTAGAAACGTCTTTCTTTTGTCTCCGTGGACATCTGTATTTGCCTCCAACGAGAACATCTCATTGGATTTTTGAAGGTTTGGAGTATCTAATACTTTCTTTTGAACACTGGATCATTGATTATAAGAAGCTGAGGACAGAATATCATTTGTTATCATTTGGACTGACATTTTCTTTTGAATTGTGCATTCAAAACTACGCAAGGGTTATCGACATCGAATTGGTACTATTGGATTTTCATTTTGTACAAATACGTATTTAAAGTGGAAATTTGTGTGATTCCACTAAGTATTGACATTTGGGGTTATTGTTTTGTACTTGCTGACCTTGAGTATATACTTGAGTTGTGAAAATAAGGAAGAGAGAGAAAAAAAGGGGTTAAACCTATAATTGAACATTTGAGTACAGCCTCATTTAATTTGGAGGGAAGAATTTTCTGTGTATAAGGGTTAAATTTTAAATCATTTTGGTTATTTTATTTGTTTGAAAGACAGACTAAAAGCTGATTGATACATATTTTTGTATTTGCATTCCTTTTGGTTTATTTTTTTTGTCATTCATGTAGTGTCATTGATATTTTTCATTTGTGTATTCTGTCAAAACCCCCTCCCCCATAAAAAGAGTATCTTGCCTTATATAAATAAGTGCATTTAAGACGTGTGTGTGTGCCTTGCCTCTCCCGAATTCTTACATCTTCTGATTGGATTTACAGTGTTCCTACAGAAATCGTACAAATTCTAGTGGGTTATTATTCTTTTCCCGTTGTGAGTTAACTCTTCTGCCTAACAGAGGTTACACTCATTTGTGGCGAGCCAGCCAGGAGAGGCAAAGAGAACCACACACACACAGACTTCCTATTATTCTCTAATAGTCCTCCGCTTTGAGAAATCTAGCCGTTTTCGACAATCGCAGGAATAGTGCAGTAAAAAAAAAAAAAAAAAAAAAAAAGAATAAATAAATAGAACAAGATGGAGGTTGTTGAAAAAGAATGCGTAAAAATTCCAAATGCTATTTTAATTAATGGCATAACTGGAACTGAAGTGGATGAGGAAATATTGGACTTTGTGAAGCAGTATGGGTCAATAAGTAGAACAATCTCAGTGAGTGATCCTAGCTTAGAAACAGAGAGGTCTTTAATAGTTGAATTCAGCTCAGGACTAGCGTTGCAATCTCTACGAACAATGCTTCCCTATGTCCAACAAGCACAAAACAATCCTGATGTCTCTTTTCGTGTAACAGCCCTGTCAGATATTTATGTTCAGAAGCTGGGAAAGACCACCACCCAAACTTACCTCAGCGAGCTGGAAGCTTTGGCAAGCCGTAGTGGGGAAAGTTTTGAAGATGTTCTGAGGGGCATGTTAGCTCACATTCATGAGGTGGTTGTGCCAAAACCATGTCCTGAGCCCACCCTTGTCGAGGCTGAAGGCACTTTACCTGCTCATTCAGAGGACCTACCCCAAACTGATTCTACTTTTAGGCAGTCTCAGGTGACAGCAAGTGCTGCAAGGCCCCACACTGTTCCGCCAGTATCAGCAGCAACAAGTCCAGAATCCCCATCGCTCACCGTTAGTGACTTAAACCCACCTGCAGTACAAAAAGTCGTGGTAGAACATCTTGTGCGCACTAGCGACCTTCCAGTGTCTGGGAACCATTGCGACTCCGTGCTTTCTCTGGTCAAGTTCCCCATCCACCCAATGAGGCTGATTATGAAACTTGGCGCACTAGCGTTGAACTTCTCCTTCAAGACCCAGCAGTCTCAGATTTCCACCGAGTACGCAGGATTTGTGAGTCTCTCCTATCCCCAGCGGCAGACATTGTAAAATCCCTCAGTTCTACAGCATTGCCTTTAGCTTACATTCAACTTCTTGATTCTGCTTTTGCACCTATTGAAGATGGCGATGAACTATTCGTCAAATTTCTGAACACATTTCAGAACCCAGGTGAAAAGCCGTCCGCTTATTTACAGCGTCTACACGTAGCACTACAGACCACCATGCGACGTGGTGGTGTGCTTAGCTCAGAGATCAATAAGCATCTGCTTAAACAGTTTTGCAGAGGATGCTGGGAAAGCTCCTTGCTTTTAGAGCTGCAATTAGAGCAGAAAAAGGATTCACCTCCATCCTTTGCTGAATTAATGACAGTGTTACGTATTGAGGAGAGCAAACATGCTACAAAAAGTGTGCGGATGAAACAACACTTGGGAAGCTCTAAGCAGCGTGTTGTAGTACAGTCTCAGGCAGCCATTGGAGATGATGTGACCCAGCTACATTCTGTTACTGCCCAGTTGGCAAGTCAAATAACAAAGCTCCAAAAGCAGCTTGCAGTACTAACCTCAAAACAGTCTAAAGACAAATCAAACTGTAAGACGAGTGCTATCAAATCTGTGAGTAAGCAGAGTGCAGGTAGTCCTAAGGGAAAAGACAAAGCTTCAGACAAATCGCGGCCAACTAGACCTAAACCGGGGTACTGCTTTAGATGTGGAGAGGAGGGCCATATTGCCAGCTCCTGTTCCAATGATCCAAATCCCACATTGGTAGCAGAGAAAAGAAGCCAACTCACAAAGCGGCAGAATGAATGGGATTTGCAGTATGGCAGCCCCAAGCCACGGTTAAACTAGCAACAGTTCCTGCTGCGGGGCAAGCGGGAACTGAGACCAATTCAGAGTGTCCCAAACCATATGAAGTGTTAATGTCACAAGTACAACTGACCTCACCGCAGTCATTCGTACCCAGGGGATTAATTGGGACCAGATGCACTGCCCAAGTTGACATAGCAGGAACAACATTTGACTGTTTACTCGACACAGGTTCACAAGTCACCACTATTACGCAATCCTTCTATAACAGGAATCTCTGTGACTTACAAATTCACTCTTTGGACAATTTGCTTGAAGTTGAGAGTGCCAATGGTCAAAACGTTCCCTACCTTGGTTACGTTGAAGTTACCATCACCTTTCCTAGAGATTTTGTTGGAATCCGTATGGAGGTGCCTACCTTAGCACTTGTCATCCCTGATCTTCCTTCCTCTTTTCAGCCATCTATATTGATTGGCACAAACACCTTGGATGAGCTGTACAAGGATTTTTCACAACAAAAACCCCAGTACTTTTCACCCTCTTACGGGTATAAGCAGGTCCTTAAAATCCTGGAGTTACGTCAAAAACAGGCGGTGGAAGGAAATGTTGGGCTAGTGCGTTTACCTGAGAAGCGATCTCAAATGATTCCAGCTGGTCAAAGCACCGTTCTTTGTGGGACAGTTTCTGTTCAAGGAGTGCACCCCGATAAATGGGTAGTCGTTGAACATCCATCCTTCTCTTCTTTGCCAGGTGGCTTAATTGTTAAGACATGCGTGGTTACCCTTGGGGAGACTAAACCTTGTCGCTTACCTGTAGTAATCTCTAATCCTACCGTTCACGACATTACAATTCCTGCAAGATGCATTGTAGCTGAATTAAAGGCTGTCCAGTCGGTAATCTCAAATAAACGGTCCAACAAGGTGGATGTAACAGAGTCTGTTTCAAAGTCCTCCCTTGAGTTCAACTTTAGCAATTCGCCCATTCCACCAGAATGGAAAGAGAGGCTCATTGGACAGTTAAGGGAGATGCCAGGGCCCTCATTTATCAATGGTGCGTACGGACAGATTTGTGCGTAGTGAGTGCGTAAGAACAATTTCACGCAAAGTGTGGGATTCACCAAGTTGTACTTATACGTAGAAATGTGTGTAAATATAAGCACACCTCTGAGCATGCTTACGCAGATAATCTAGTGGTAGAATAGCGACACTACACATAAAAAGCATTTAAGAGTGTCACAGTAAGCATTAAGCAATCCACATATGTCCTGTGTTTCCTTTAAAACACTCAATTTATAATTTGTCTAGTTTTAAACACGATGCTTAATTGGTGTGAAACCCTATAAAAGACAGATGTGAAATATATTTGTGCAATGGCTTATCTTGCGTTATTGGAAGACTTGGCAAACAATGCGCTCCGCAGAGAGCGTGTTTTCCAAGATCGCGCTGATCTGCTTGGCGAGAGCACAGAGTGGCTTCTAAGTAGGTACCGCTTTCCCAAAAATGTACTGCTGGATTTGTGTCGTAATTTAGGACCAGTGTTGGAGAGAGAAACAAATCGCACGAAAGCCATTCCCGTGCACATCCAACTCCTGTCCACCCTTGGATTTTTAGCTACTGGCACATTTCAGCGTGAGGTTGGAGACATATGTGGTATATCCCAGCCATCAGTGAGCAGGATCATGCCGGCAGTGTTGGATGCAATTATTTCCTTGGCCCCAACCTACATGCAGTTCCCTTATCGAAATCCTCAACAAGCCGCAATAAAATGGGACTTTCATGTCATTGCTAGATTCCCAAACATAATTGGAGCTATAGACTGCACCCACATCGCCATAAAAGCACCATCAACCAACGAATTTAATTATGTAAATAGAAAAGGGTTACATTCTGTTAACGTGCAAATAATTTGTGATGCAAATTTGTTGTTATTAAACGTCGTTGCGCGGTGGCCTGGAGGAACACACGATTCGTTCGTTCTGCAGAATAGCTCTGTGGGTGTGCGTCTCCAAGAAGGCGCTGTTGAGGATGGCTGGCTCATTGGTGAATTTAAGGCTACAACATGTTTAAAATGCTATTGTAGGGCTATGTACAATTACTTAAAACTATTTCATCATTAGGTGATCAAGGTTACCCGCTAAAGCCATGGCTAATGACCCCCCTAACCAACCCGAGGACCGAGCAGGAACAGGCGTACAACCGTGCCCATGCGCGCTCAAGGAGCACAGTTGAGCGCGCAATAGGCCTGCTGAAAGGACGATGGCTGTGTCTGTCAAGCACGGGAGGGACACTGCAGTATCAGCCAGAAAAAGCATGCAAAATCATCATGGCTTGCAGTGTGCTACACAACTTGGCCATCAGACAGGGCATCCCTCTGCAGGAACCCCCAAGACCAGACGGCCCTATGCCCGATGCAGTGCCCCTGCCACCTCCTAATGCCGCTGGCATTCAGACAAGACAGAGGATCATACAGACATTTTAGGTAAGTCTGGCCATTGGTCGAGTGCAGAAACATTACAGCGATTTCATTTTGTGTTTTGCAGCTTCGTGGAAACAAATAACTGAAATCACATTAGCAGAAACATTACAGCGATTTTTCAGAGACTTTGATTTTCAATACATTCGTTAGCTCACCTTTAGGTCATTAATGGATTTTGTTGTTTCCTCTTGATTTTGTAGCACTCTTCTTGGCGCACGGCGCATGGAAGGGGCAATGGATGGGCCCGGCTCCTCAAGCACAATGGGTGTCGCTATTAAGGAAACACATGTTCACATTAATTTAATTGAGGTTATCCTATGAATGATTTCATTAACAGTTTACATATTGAAATAAAATGTATGCAAACACAATATCCTACTCCAGTTGGTTTATTTTACCTTCACTTTGGGTGTTAGATGGCCCGGTTTGTTCTGTCGCAAGAGCATCAGTGTCACGTCCTTAGTAATCCCGGACAGAGCCGTGTCTCCGATGATGCAGGCTATGCGGTTGTCCAATGGGGAAAGTTCCGTTGTTGTCTGTCCTCCTCCAGTTGCGGACATTTCTCGTCGGTGTGCTGTGACACGTTTTTTAGCCAATACTTTAATATCAAACCATTTTTTTTTTATTTCTGGGACAGTTCTCTCCTCAGACCCAACGGAATTAACTGCATTGGTGACATTCTCCCATGCAGCATTTTTTCTTTTATTTGTAATTCCTCCTGCAGTGAATGAACTAAACAATATCTGTTGGTTGGATTCAACTTCATTTACAAGTATCTCTAATTCTGTGTTTGTGAAGTTCCTCTTCTTTGCTCTCTTTGCCATTATTGCAGTGAGGAAAAAACACAATCACGTAATTTTTAAAGGGAAGTGTTGTCACCATATATGGTTAATTGGAGGCGTTTCCGAATGCTAATGACCATGAATGTGAACGAGCATGGTACTTACGCACATGTGGTATTTATCAACAATGATTGCTTACTCATGTGCGTAAGAACTGCGTGCGCACGTTTGATAAATGCGGATTTTCTTGTACTTAGGCACATTCTAAATTTCATTCGTTGGACAAAATATAGAACCTTTTCTACGCACTGTTGATAAATGAGGGCCCAGGGTTCTCAGTACTTGACTTGAAGTCTGGTTTCTACCAAATTGAAGTTGAGGAGAAGGACAAAGCAAAGACTGCGTTCGTGTGTCCTGTGGGGTTCTACGAGTTCAACCGTATGCCTCAAGGTGTTACTAATGCGCCAAGCACCTTTCAGAGAGTCATGGAGAAGTGTATGGCGGATATCAATCTCCGTGAAGTTCTTGTCTTTATAGATGACATAATTGTGTTTTCCAAGGATTTGGAGGAACACGAAGAAAGGTTGCTGAGGGTCTTAAGGAGGCTCAAGGAATACGGATTGAAACTTGCCCCAGAAAAATGTGTCTTTGCACAGACCTCGGTCAGGTATCTTGGACATATAGTGTCTGACAAGGGAGTGCAAACAGACCCAGACAAGGTAGCAGCGGTTAAAACCTGGCCAGTTCCTAGGAACTTAAAAGAACTTCGGTCCCTCCTAGGATTCATTGGTTATTACCGTCGCTTTGTCAAAGATTTTTCCAAAAAGGTCAAGCCCTTGAATGACTTAACTTCGGGATACCCCCCTACTCGTCAGGGTATGAAATCGAGAAACAATGGACATTATCGAAACCCAAAGGATTTCTTTAATAGTAGGTGGACAACAGCTTGTCAAAGGGCATTCGATCAAATCATTGAGGAACTTACTACAGCCCCCATATTAGCGTTCGCTGACCCCAAGCTACCATATATCCTGCACACGGATGCAAGTACATCAGGACTAGGTGCCGCCCTGTACCAAGAGCAGGATGGGCAAGTAAGAGTTGTTGCTTATGCGAGTCGGGGACTTTCATCTAGTGAATCCAGGTACCCCGCCCATAAACTAGAATTTCTAGCATTAAAGTGGGCGGTCACAGAGAAGTTCCATGACTTCCTGTATGGCAGCACCTTCACGGTAGTGACAGATAGTAACCCCTTAACCTACGTTCTTTCCACTGCCAAGCTTGATGCAGTTGGGTATAGGTGGTTAGCGGCACTTTCTACTTACGATTTCAAACTGCAGTACAGGTGTGGGAAACAGAATGTTGATGCCGACGGGTTGTCTCATTCAGAATTCCCTGCAGAAGATATTTCTCACAATGAGGAAACCCAAATACTTACCTTTGCTGAACGGCTCACCGCAGAAGCTGAAAAGCTGATCAGTAGCGAGGTAGTGAGAGCCATTTGTGACAGTCGTCTTACTCAGAGGTCTGAGTGTTCACATGTCTTACCTGCTGCTTTTATCAGTTCCCTGACAATGCAGACGTCTGCAGTGCCTGAAGCTTATCTCCAGGAAGATCAGTGTGGGGGACTACCAACAATCCCCCATCTATCTCCTTCAGAAATCCAAAGAGCACAACTGGCCGATCCCTGTATAAGAGAAGTCATTACCCAAATCCGGACTGGAGAGACTCCTTCAAGAACTGTCTGTGATGCTTTACCTAGGCTGCCTTACCTTCTTAGAGAACGGGAACGACTGGAGTTCCATGATGGAGTCCTTTATCGGAAGAGGAGTGTGGCTGATAAGGTCATGCATCAGTTAGTTTTACCTGAAGAATACCATTCTGATGTGCTCAGACATTTGCACGATGATCTTGGTCATATGGGCATTGATCGCACTTTGGATTTAGTGCGGAATCGATTCTATTGGCCCAAAATGGCTTCAGATGTAGAGCATAAGATAAGAACATGTGGTCGATGTATACGGAGAAAAGTCCCACCTGAAAAAGCGGCACCACTCGTGAACATTACAACCAACCGTCCTTTACAATTGGTATGTATGGATTTCCTTACCCTCGAGCTGGACCACAGTAACACTAAGGACGTGTTGGTGATAACTGATCACTTTACTAAGTACGCCCTTGCCGTTCCTACCCCAAATCAGAAAGCCAAGACCGTTGCGAAGTGTCTGTGGGAGCAGTTTATATGTTATTATGGCTATCCCGAACGTCTTCACAGCGATCGAGGCCCTGATTTTGAATCGCACTTGATAAGAGAGTTGTGTGATATTGCCGGGGTGCGGAAAGTCAGAACAACCCCATACCATCCAAGGGGGAATCCCGTTGAAAGGTTCAACAGAACCTTGCTAAATATGCTTGGAACTCTGGAGGCTAAGAAGAAAAGCTGCTGGAAGGAGTACGTAAAGCCACTCATACAACTGCACCAGAAATGAAACGACCGGGTTTAGCCCTTATGAGTTAATGTTTGGGCAACAACCCAGGCTTCCGGTAGATTTAGCATTTGGATTACCACTCAAAGGTAAGGCAGATGTGACGCACTCTAAGTATGTAAAGAACCTGAAGTCAAGTCTTGAGGAGAGTTTCCGTATTGCAGTTGAGAACTCCAGAAGGATGGCTGAGAAAAATAAAACTCGTTACGACAAACATGTGACAGCGTCCGAGTTGGACAATGGCGACAGAGTTCTTGTGAGAAGTGTTAGGCTGAGGGGAAAGAATAAACTTGCCGACAAATGGGAGGAAACAGTCTATGTGGTGGTGGACCGTTATGGTGATTTACCTGTGTACAAAGTATGTCCTGAGTTTCAAACAGGGCCTATTCGAACGCTACACCGTGACTTGTTGCTCCCCTGCGGGACTCTTTCCTCTGATGTGAGTGAACTCGAGACACAAAGTTTGGTTCCCAGGCATAAAACACGCAGTAAAGTGATAAGTGGAAGCCCTGAAGAAGATACCCCTGATTCAGAAGAGCAAGTTTATTATTCAGGATCCCAATTTGAGGTTGTAGACGAGTTTTTCACGGTTCATACTCCCAAAGTGACAAAACCTGGGAAGGAGGACATCACTCAATCCTTGGGAACAGGCTATGGGAGTGCAACATCTGAATCACAGGTTATAGAAACCTCACCTGTAAATCCTGAAGAAACCTCACCTGTAAATCCTGAAGAAACCTCATTTGTAAATCCTGAAGAAACCTCACCTGTAAATCCTGAAGAAAACTCGCCTGGGAATCCTGGAGTCCAATCTGAGAGAGAAGAATTTGTTGACTTTTCCCCTACAGCTACCTTGGTAGCGCAAGACCCAAGTTTTAATGGGGAACCTTGTATGCCAGAGCCCAGTTCGGCTGGAGAAGAACTAAATGTTGTGGAAAATATGGAAACCAACACGGAAGCCATTGAATTGGTACACCCACAAAGTGAGCTAAGGAGGTCCGTTCGGACCAAAGAGAAACCTAAAATCTTGACTTACCCGAAATTGGGAAACCCTTTGGTAACCATAGTTCAGTCCCTTCTTCAGGGTCTGAATGAAGCTTTTTCAGAGTCCCTCCAAGATTGTTCCCATCAGCATCACACGAGTATGTAGCTACTGGCAACATGCAAAGGGACTTGCATGGTTCCAAGGGGGGGAGGGTGTAACCAAGGCTCAAAAACATTTGTAGTCTGAGTCAGTATATGAATGCAGTAGGTTAAATAACTATGGAATGTAAATGGAAATAATAGGATAAAAGATAAAATACAAATATATATATATGTATATATACCTATGTGTTTCCTTGCATATGAGTTACTTATAATATCAGCGCAATAAGTAAATAATTGCAGTAAAACTTTTTATTTCGTTTTGAGATCTTAGTTTGTGCTACACAGGTGAGCAGCCAATCGAGTGTAATTAGGTCATGCTGACTCCGCCTCTCAAGGAAGTTTTTGTGAGAGAAAGTACGAGAAGAGACGCGTGAGTTAGAAGCTGCGTGAAACATTGATTTATCGGATTGTATTAAAGAATACACCCGCGAGGAACGAACTGCGTAAGTTATCTTGCACATATTTTGTTGAGAAATGAGTTCGAGTAGTTTAGAAGAGCTTACTTGTGTTCTGTAGATCCGTGTGACCGCTGTCGCGCTGAAACCTCATGGAGTAGGCCATCGTTGCGTCATCCGGTGGAAACCTGAAAGAAAATGAGAAATATCATTAATACACAAGGGAATCGGTGAGTTAAAATGTTTGTTTAGTGTAAACATTGAAATGTGGTGATTTATTGGTGTGTTGATATGCTTGCAAGGGAAAAAATGTTTAGTGAATGTATACATTGTTATGAAAATGTATGTACAGTGTGCTAAAGAGGTGTAAAATTTGAGCAAAATGTACGTGAAATGTGGACTGATTCAAGGTATCATTCTGTGTGTATGCACAGGCCAGTTTTTTTATTTTAGAGTCTAGAACCTGGATCCTTGCATTCGTGGATTGCATTGAAATGAACACTTCAGTTGTGCACCGCGTGAAGATGGCGAGCCAACCGTAAATCGATTAGAAGCGTCTTTCTTTTGTCTCCGTGGACATCTGTATTTGCCTCCAACGAGAACATCTCATTGGATTTTTGAAGGTTTGGAGTATCTAATACCTTCTTTTGAACACTGGATCATTGATTATAAGAAACTGAGGACAGAATATCATTTGTTATCATTTGGACTGACATTTTCTTTTGAATTGTGCATTCAAAACTACGCAAGGGTTATCGACATTGAATTGGTACTATTGGATTTTCATTTTGTACAAATACGTATTTAAAGTGGAAATTTGTGTGATTCCACTAAGTATTGACATTTGGGGTTATTGTTTTGTACTTGCTGACCTTGAGTATATACTTGAGTTGTGAAAATAAGGAAAAGAGAAAAAAAAGGGGTTAAACCTATAATTGAACATTTGAGTACAGCCTCATTTAATTTGGAGGGAAGAATTTTCTGTGTATAAGGGTTAAAATTTAAATCATTTTGGTTATTTTATTTGTTTGAAAGACAGACTAAAAGCTGATTGATACATATATTTGTATTTGCATTCCTTTTGGTTTATTTTTTTTTTGTCATTCATGTAGTGTCATTGATATATTTCATTTGTGTATTCTGTCAAACCCCCCCATAAAAAGAGTATCTTGCCTTATATAAAAAAGTGCATTTAAGACGTGTGTGTGTGCCTTGCCTCTCCCGAATTCTTACATCTTCTGATTGGATTTAGAGTGTTCCTACAGAAATCGTACAAATTCTAGTGGGTTATTATTCTTTCATATTGATCAGATGCTTCAGTGCTCTGAGAGTGTTTATAGTGCTGTGAGTTTAACACTTCATCACTGACACACAACAATCTTCATCAACATGACCTTCATCATCATCTTCATCTGGACTCTCACAGCGTTTGCTCAAGGTTTGTGGAGCACAAGTTTGATATGAATTCATTTCTTCAAGTATATTGTCAAAGTTTTGAGTTGATTTTCTTCTTGTTGTGTGTTTCAGAGTGTAGAGGACAGATCACCGTCACTCAGAGTCCCTCAATGACAGCAGCTCAACCAGGAGAAACAGTCAAAATCAACTGTAGAACCAGCAGAGATGTGTTTGGTGGTGATCGTTTATCCTGGTACTTACAGAAACCTGGAGAAGCTCCTAAACTCCTGATTTATTATGCAAGCAGCCGCCAGTCAGGAACTCCATCTAGATTCAGTGGCAGTGGATCTAACAGTGATTTCATTCTGACCATCAGTGGAGTCCAGACTGAAGATGCTGGACATTATTACTGTCAGAGTTTATACTGGCCTGAGAGCATTCAGTGGTTCACACAGTGATAAAGAGTCGTACAAAAACCTCCGTCAGTCAGAGTCACAGTGACTGAACTGATTCTGCAGCTGCTCAAAGGAGGATCTGAAATAACTCTGTTGCTTCGCTCCCTCTTTTGTCTCATATTCTTACAACGAGTAATGCTGGAAACCGGTTTTAATTTGATTCATTGTGCTCTTATAGATCCGTCACATGATGGCCATCTTACAAACACTCACAGTTTAATAATATATTACAGAACAACCATATTGTGTGTCCCAGTTTGTACCTTTGATTGTAAAACCAGCAGTCGATCTCAGTTCCTGTCCACTACTGTTGAAAAGTTTGAGATCACTCATACAAAAATACATTTTTATATATTAAATATTTTAAAACATATATGAATATATATAAAACATATATTTATTATAAATTGGAATGATTTACTATATTAACATCATATATTTATATCTATCCCATACACATATGTACGTATGTGTAAAACATTTCTGGACCATCCTAAAAACATACATGTTATTATATAAGCAAATATATAAGATAGACATGTATTTTAAAAATATATATATATATATATATATATATTATACAAACCATATATAAACATATACATTTTGGATGTTGTTTTAATGTTTTGTATGTTGTTTTAATAAATCTGCAGATGTTCACATATTATTACATAGATAATTAACATATGGACATATAGAGCTTTTGCTGTGGATTTAATATATGTTATACATGTAAACCTTCATCTACCCAGAACATGTACGTATGTCAAAATTATGCATCATTTTATAGGTAACATATGAGAATATCACATTTAATATAGAGCAATATATATCAAATATTACATTTCTGTATTGGCAGTAAGACATTTTTTGTCTTTTGAAAGAAAGTAATATTTAATTCAACAAAAACGCATTCAAATTATTTAACATTAAACATTTATAATGTTACAAATGATTTCTATTTCAAATAAATGCTGTTTGAACTTTCTGTTCATCAAAGAATCCTGAAAAATAAATTGTATCACAGTTTCTACAAAAATGTAAAATGGCACAACTGTTTTCAACATTGATAATAATCAGAAATGTATCTTGAGCAGCAAATCAGCATACTAGAATGATTTCTGAAGGATCATGTGACACTGAAGACTGGAGTAATGATGCTGAAAATTCAGTTTTGATCACAACAATTAGTTGCATTTTATATTTAAACAGAAAACAGTTATTTTAAACTGTAATAATATTTCACAACTGTAGTTTTAATCAATTTAATCTTAAGTGACTTCTTTAAACAAAAATGTCTCTGGATCTGAGTGATTTTTAGTTTAGATTTTACTCCTTTGTCATGTCAACCTTCATTTTCATAATTTCACATCATAAAAGTCAGTGCAAAAGACAAATCAAGAGGCATGAAAGGCAAAAGTATGTTCATGGGACAAAATTGTAATGCTAATTGTATTGCAGAATTTTAAATAGATATTTATCTCTGTTTACATAAACATTTAATCTTTATACATTTCGGTCATCAGGGGTCTTTTTTCATGTGGTTTAAATTTGTTGTAAATTTTATGCTATTTCACACTTACTGATAAACCATGATTCCTGCATGAAAATGTTCACAGAGTGTCAGTCAGTAAGAGTGTGTCTCAATCAGTTCACTAGTCAGTGCACAATTCAGGAATTACAAAACGCTTTTGCTTAAAACATTCCCACAATGCACCATAAATGCCAGTATGCATCTCTGCTGTCTATAGTGACGTTTCTTAAGATCACTCAAGATTGAAGATGCTGGAAATTATTACTGTCAAAGTTTTCATTGCAGAACAAGTGGTTACAGTTGTGTGGGTGATTATGTGTTCACACAGTGATAAAGAGTCGTACAAAAACCTCCGTCAGTCAGAGTCACAGTGACTGAACTGATTCTGCAGCTGCTCAAACACTATCACTCACTACTGACACACAGAGACCAAACACAGGAACTACACATGTGCTCAAAACTGCATTAGGAGTGAAATCAGCTCTTTTAGACTGTGATTTGTCCTGTGACAGATGTGTATTAGTTAAATAGGCTCTGATTCTCATAAAATAGGCTTTTATGACAAATTAAACAAAAAAACACACATTTTTCACAGTTCCAATAATGTAGTTTTTGCATTTTGTTTTTGTAGACTCTACAACAATCATGATAAACTTGTCTTATGAAACTAACACTCAAACTCCATAACTGTCTCATCACTCCATGAGCAGAAGTGAAACTGTTCCAGTTCAGAGCATTGAACCAATCAAACAGTGAAACTGTGAGTTTGAGGTGAAAATCAGATTTGCATTGGCAGCTTTAGTGATTCTGATGGTCTCAGAATAGAGCAGCTCCGTCTCCAGTGACCATGTTCAAACCCCAAGAGCTTCAGTTCACATTTACTGCTAAATGCAGCTGTTCTCAACTATTACAATCATCAACAGCAGCTCAAACTTTAGTGAAGGAACGACACACTGATCAATGATGCAGTCGAACACAAATGTAAGGCGTTCAGAAGCTTTATTGAATGAACATCAATGGCAGCACATTGAAAGACAGTTTCAGTATTGAGCTGTAAATCACGTGACTGCTGTGAATCCTGCTGCTCTTCACTGGAGAAACATCAGCAGGAGCTCTTGAGGAACGAGGCCTCTTGATCAGCTCCGTTGTGTTTTACTCTGCAGACGAAGCGATCTGCACCTTCCCAGCGTGCTTTGCTGAGGCTCAGGACGCTGCTGCGGCTGTAGCGTCCATCCCGCTCGCTCTCTGTGTGCTGGTCTGAACCCCCTCGGTGACCTCTGACCCGTCCAGCGTCCAGCTCACCTGCGCCCCCTGTGGAGAGTAAGAGCTGAGCAGGCAGAGCAGTGCGGCTGAGTCTCCAGAGATCTGCAGAGAAGAGGGCGGCAGCAGAGACACGGAGGGCTTCACTGCGGGACCAGCTGAAACACACAAACACACACAAAACTCAATTATTCACATCTGCAGCTTCAATCTTCACTGGAGCAGACGTGATAATGCAGTCAAAATCACAATCAGTTCATCTTTATTGTAATATTACATCACTGCTGTCATTCATATAACACAAATATCCTGAATTAAGTTTCAAAATGTTAGTTAAATCAATATTCACTACTATTAAATGTATCATGTACTTTTAAATACAAATTAGTTATCAAATGCAGACATTATATAAGGTTATATAAATCTTATAATAATTAGAGATTTTCTGAATAAGGAACAGTTTAATCTCAAACTGATTTTTAAAAAATTGTCCACACGCAAATTGATCATTTATGTTTCTGGAAAAGAAATTTAAATATAGTATTTTGAAAATATTAAGAGACTCACAATCAGAAATATTATGTAAGTTCAAATTATTAATTTTTTTGTTTCTCTTTGTCTGATAATGCCGACTACAAAATTAGAATTACTTTGTCCGTATCATTAACATCAACATTTTGTGTCATGCATTACAAAAACTCTTAATTGTTAAATATACTAATAATTGTGTAAAAATGATGTATTTTCAGATTGAATATGTCAGAAAATATTCTCTGTGTATTAAAAATCAATGAAACGTTAGGAATAATAACATCTGAAATTACTCATGTAAAACATATATATTTTTAAAACAATATTTTAATTAAAAAAAATATGAATGTCATGAAATAACACTAAATATAAATATGTATTTGAAAAATAGCAGACAAGTTTAAATAAACAATGAAACTGTTAAATTAACCTTAAATATATTGTACTTAATTTTTTTTTTCACTTTAACATATTTTATCATTTTAAATCTTGTTACTTAAATAATCTAAAAAATAAAACAATACATTTTAAAGATAGAATTAAAGAGACTTACCGATCGTCAGTTCAGTTCCTCCACCAAAAGTCCACCACAGTGCTTCATTCTAGTAAAAGCGTCGTACAAAAACCTCCGTCACACTCAAATGAACACAAACTCCAGCAGAGAAAGAGACAATGGCAGAAAATCAGTGACGGAATTTTCTAGAAAGCAACACATAATGTTTATAAAGGAAATACTTGTTATTGCATGAAGGCTGAAATAATTTGTTTCCCAAAATACATTCCTCACATTGACACTGATTCTGTTTACCTGCTTTATGAATCTTTAGCAAGATTTACATTCATTTATTATTGAATGACCTTTTGACCTGTTATACAGTATCACGGATGACATCAAATCTGTAACACAGGTATTAAATGCTCTCAGCATCAAAGTCTGAATGAAACTGATCATTAAATCAGTGTTTGGAAGGAAAAGCTAAAAATACATAAAATAACATGCAGTAAATCATGAGTGTTTGTTTCTTAAAATTGTAAAATAAAACTTTATTATAGCAAAGATTCTAAATGACAAAAAAAATGTGTCTGCTGTCTTCAGGTAAATGATCTGGAGTGTGTTTGCATATTGATCAGATGCTTCAGTGCTCTGAGAGTGTTTATAGTGCTGTGAGTTTAACACTTCATCACTGACACACACAACAATCTTCATCAACATGACCTTCATCATCATCTTCATCTGGACTCTCACAGCGTTTGCTCAAGGTTTGTGGAGCACAAGTTTGATATGAATTCATTTCTTCAAGTATATTGTCAAAGTTTTGAGCTGATTTTCTTCTTGTTGTGTTTTCAGAGTGTAGAGGACAGATCACCGTCACTCAGAGTCCCTCAATGACAGCAGCTCAACCAGGAGAAACAGTCAAAATCAACTGTAAAACCAGCAGAGATGTGTTCAGGATAGTTCACAGCGTCATTATTCCAGCTGGTACTTACAGAAACCTGGAGAAGCTCCTAAACTTCTGATTTATTATGCAAACAGCCTCCAGTCAGGAACTCCATCTAGATTCAGTGGCAGTGGATCTAACAGTGATTTCACTCTGACCATCAGTGGAGTCCAGACTGAAGATGCTGGACATTATTACTGTCTGAGTCGCCATGACGTTGGCGGCACCAGGTTCACACTGTGATAAAGAGTCGTACAAAAACCTCAGTCACACTCAAATAAACACAAACTCCACAACACTCACACTGATATGAGACCCAACATCAGCTCTTCTGTTTATCAGTGATGGATTATTGGATGGAGTTTCACAAAAACAGCCTCATTATCCCTAAATGTCTCTTGAAGCATGAAAACTTTAAATTATTTATAATTAAAAAAGTAAATTAAAGACTAAAATGACATTAATCATAAAATGTATGTATTAATCATGTTTTTATTAGATATTTTATTTTTTTGTATCTATTTATTACTCAAAGCATTTTTAATCATTAAAGCAGCTTTTAAAAGATGTTTTGATGACCTGTGACCTCTGAAATGACCTTTGCCCTCTCATGGATTTTACAGTAATTACTTGTTTCTTGCAACTGTCATTTGAATCATCAGAAAACCTGGAGCTTCAGACACATGAATAAGGGTTTTTGACTCATAACATGAGAAAAGATCCCAAACACTGTTATGTCTTATGTGCATCATCTGCTGTAACACGTACACAAATTTACATACAGATGATTTGCATTGGAGCACAAGCTTCAAGAGGTTTTATAGCTCTGTGAACACTGAGAATCTGAACCAACAGCAACAATGAGCTTCATCAGCATCTTCATCTGGATCTTCACTAGCTGCTGTTTCACAGGTGAGGAAATAAACAGACTCTATTCAAACTGATCATCTGTGCTAGAAATACTGTCCTTCAACAAACACTGAATTCTGAATGTTTGTTAATTTTTGCTGATGTAGAATCAGCAGCTGGAGTGACAGTCACTCAGACGCCTGCAGTGAAACCTGTTCAACCAGGAGACACAGTTACCACGTCCTGTAAAACCAGTCCTGAAGTTCACCAGGGTTGGGGTGTTCAACCTTTAGCCTGGTACTTACAGAAACCTGAAGAAGCTCCTAAACTCCTGATTTATGCAACAAGCAGCCTCCAGTCAGGAACTCCATCTAGATTCAGTGGCAGTGGATCTAACAGTGATTTCACTCTGACCATCAGTGGAGTCCAGACTGAAGATGCTGGACATTATTACTGTCAGAGTTTACACTATATCAACAGTAACTATGTGTTCACACAGTGATAAAGAGTCGTACAAAAACCTCCGTCAGTCAGAGTCACAGTGATTGAACTGATTCTGCAGCTGCTCAAACACTATCACTC
Source organism: Labeo rohita (assembly GCF_022985175.1). Taxonomy (NCBI): domain Eukaryota; kingdom Metazoa; phylum Chordata; class Actinopteri; order Cypriniformes; family Cyprinidae; genus Labeo; species Labeo rohita. The sequence continues at coordinate 1,113 of NW_026127769.1, read as the reverse complement.
ACTACTGACACACAGAGACCAAACACAGGAACTACACATGTGCTCAAAACTGAGTTAAGAGTCAAATCAGCTCTATTAGACTGTGATCTGTCCTGTGATAGATGGGTTTTACTCAGTTATGTTCTAATTTTTAGATGATTTGACATCAAATTAAACATTAAACACAACAATTTTCTTTCAGCGTTTGTAGTTTTTGTGTTTTGTTTTTCTAGATTTTACTACAATCATAATGCATCTCTGATAAACTGGTTTTATGAAACTAACACTCAAACTCCATAACTGTCTCATCAGTCCATGAGCAGAAGTGAAACTGTTCCAGTTCAGAGCATTGAACCAATCAAACAGTGAAACTGTGAGTTTGAGGTGAAAATCAGATTTGCATTGGCAGCTTTAGTGATTCTGATCGTCTCAGAATAGAGCAGCGCCGTCTCCAGTGACCATGTTCAAACCCCAAGAGCTTCAGTTCACATTTACTGCTAAATGCAGCTGTTCTCAACTATTACAATCATCAACAGCAGCTCAAACTTTAGTGAAGGAACGACACACTGATCAATGATGCAGTCGAACACAAATGTAAGGCGTTCAGAAGCTTTATTGAATGAACATCAATGGCAGCACATTGAAAGACTGTTTCAGTATTGAGCTGTAAATCACGTGACTGCTGTGAATCCTGCTGCTCTTAACTGGAGAAACATCAGCAGGAGCTCTTGAGGAACGAGGCCTCTTGATCAGCTCCGTTGTGTTTTACTCTGCAGATGAAGCGATCTGCACCTTCCCAGCGTGCTTTGCTGAGGCTCAGGACGCTGCTGCGGCTGTAGCGTCCGTCCCGCTCGCTCTCCGCGCTGGTCTGAACCCCCTCGGTGACCTCTGACCCGTCCAGCGTCCAGCTCACCTGCGCCCCCTGTGGAGAGTAAGAGCTGAGCAGGCAGAGCAGTGCGGCTGAGTCTCCAGAGATCTGCAGAGAAGAGGGCGGCAGCAGAGACACGGAGGGCTTCACTGCGGGACCAGCTGAAACACACAAACACACACAAAACTCAATTATTCAAGTCTGCAGCTACAATCTTCACTGGAGCAGATGTGATAATACAGTCAAAAAATCAGTTCATCTTTACT
>NW_026127768.1:0-17202 GCF_022985175.1 Labeo rohita | reverse complement strand
AACATCTAGAAAGACGAAATTATCTGTAAGTTTTTTTTTTACTTTCCTTTTTTTAATGTTTTGATTATCAAATAATAATAATAATAATAATAATAATAATAATAATAATAATTCTAAATTCATTCAAAATAATAACAACAACAACAACAACAACAACAATAATAACATCAGCAGCTTGCAGTATTTTTTATCTGTTTCTATTCGTAAATTTGACAGAATAATGCGTGGCGCCATGTTCGCGTGACGTCACCTACACGCGCATCTCGAGGACATCGAACTTCCGCACAGAAGTTGTTAATATGACTTCAAATGACTTTTTGTTGTACTTTTCTTCGTACAAATGAGCTCTTTTGACTAGTAAAATGCCACCTAACCAGAACAACCTAGTAACCCCATAACAAATCTCAGCTCAGATCTTTACAGTCCCTCACAAGTATGTGTCCAGAGGTTCACGCCATCAGGATCTTTCAAGGTAAGATTTTCCTTGTTATTTTTTAGAGAGCTTTTGAATTTGATTTGCTGATTTAACTGTATTTGAATAATATTTTAATTGTGCGTTTATATATAATGTTTTTAGCGTTCAAAGCATTAACAAAACACGGCAGAATTTAACGATTCTGTGGCTAGTAATCTTTTTTTAAAAAAAAAGAAAAGAAAAAAAAAAACCTTTGAATTATGTATAAAGTCGTTTGTTTACACTGTGCACTATTTATAGCGCACCATCTGTTAAAACTAGTGTTATTCTTGAGGAAAATTCCAATTGTGAACAGTAGAGAGCGCTAGTCTAACAGTTTAAGCACTTTTTAATATATATATATATGTGTATATATATATATGTGTGTGTGTGTGTGTGTGTATATATATATATATATATATATATATATTAGCATTTTGTTATCAATCATAATCATATTAATCATAGCTTTATGACACTTCTGTATTGAGATTAATAAATCAGAAAATATTTATTATGGTTTTACCTCAGTGGAAAACAGTTTACCATTTGTTACAGTAGACATGTACAAAGACAAACAATGAAACTTGGATCCAAAATAATTTTGTGAAATTACAACTGAAAAATAAGTGTAAGATTGACTCTTTAGAAAAACCACTCTTACAAAACTTACTAATAAAGTCATCACATGGATAATATTGATGAATTATTAATTATTTTATTGCATAATTTCATTTTACTGCATTAATATTATAGCAATTCCCCAAAATGGATGAAAACTAAATGATCATTCTCATATTTTTTCCTCTTAGCATAATCATCACTTCTGCACAATTTGCAGTAAACTAATACTGCATAAATAACACAATTTGTATTAAATAATGCTTTCCATTTTCATTGCATTTATTCTTAAAATGATTCACCTTGTTTGTCCTAAGTGGTGACAGACGAACATGACATGTTCTTCACAAAACAGATGTGTGATGGCAAGAATAGTGGAAATTTTTCAGAAACGACTTCTAAGTATTGCTAGAGCTGGAAGTAACTTCTGAAACTAACACTTATCTGCAGGACCACTGCATTAGTATGCAAATCAACATTGATAGAAATCAGTGATAGACGGATGCATATGCTGCTGAACACCAGTCTTTATGTCAAACATTCATGAGTTATTAATAGGTACTTTATTTGCAGTAAAACAGTTTCGCATAAAGAGGAATGCAAATCTTAGGTCACCTTTTACATGCTATTCACCGAAATACATACTTTTCACACCTCAAGACATGCACACACGAACGTACATTGACTACAGATGTCTAGTATAGACACATTTTCATGCACATGCTGTCTGTTAAAACAAATAAAACATTTAGTAGATATAAAATTTGGCCTTCTGTAGTATATATATATATATATATATATATATATATATATATATATATGATAATATTCTATTCACAATACTGTAAAAAGTAACCAATATCATATACGCTTTAAAGTCAGCTGATATTTTATGTACAATACAAGTTCATGCACGTTATAAGTTATATGTAGAAGAGTTATATATTTTTTTATTTCTAATGAGTTCTCTCTTTGTGATTATGTTTGATCCTTTGACTTCTAGTATAACTGAAACACACATTAACACACAGTCATAATAGGTAAATCATTGAAAAAATTCTTAGAAGAAATCTAATCTGCTTAAGTAAAAACATTTGGACAGTTGCTCAAAAATGAAATTTGCTATTAATTTACTCCCTCTCAGGCCATCCAAGATGTACGTGACTTTTTTTTTTTCTTCAGCAGAAAAAGACAATTTTTAGCTGAAATTGTGGTCCCTGGTAATTCATAAAAGGAACATAAAAAACACACCCATGGCTCCTGAGGATAATTGAGGTTTTGGTCTCAATGAAAATGCAAGTTCATTCTCTGCCAGCAGCAGGTGCTTTTACAGCAGAGGAATTAACGATTTCACCAGTAATGGCTGTTACTGCTTTTCTGAAAACAGGTTCCATTCAAAGATACATTCATATTAAAGCACCCACACCACGTTTTGATTTTGAAACGTGCAGTGCTCGTGCTTTTTCAGCACAGTCAAATCCCTTTGGAGAATCTATTTGTGGCAGTCAGTGTTGATATTGTGACAGGCCGCCACAAAAAATCAGTGTATGGGAAACACTGGTCTTATGAAGTGAAATGATGGTCTGTGCAAGAAATTGAACATTATTTACAACATTAACCCTTTCACGCGTATGATCACACCGGTGTGATCATTCTTGGCTGGTCCCTGGAGCGTACGATCACACCGGTGTGATTCGAACGTTCAGCACATCACGTGATCAACTGCTGAATTCAAATCTGCTTTGGCGCTGAGCCAGCTCGGACGCGCTGAGCGCTTGTCATATTATCGCAATTGTTCAGTGTTTTCAACCATATAATGCTTATTTTGAGTTCCAGACATTTAAATACACATATGTCCTAGTAAAACGATGCATTTATAGTTTGCAAAATACAGGCCGATGTCTATGGAAGCGGCAATAATGATCCTTACAAATGTAATCTGACGACATGTTTTATTGATATCATATACACATTGTGTAGGTAACTATAAAGTTTACTCTGCTCTTCTCCCAGCTCACTAGAGACTTAGTTTAATGTTTTTCGGGAGGAGAGGATGAATTTGCGACTTGTAAATCCCACAACTCGGATTCAGCGCGAACTAACATGGCGGCGCCCATCACTCGACATAGATCAACTAACACGCTCATTATAAAAGTGTTTAAACCTCCAAATACATTTACTTGCACATATTTCAGAATCGGAATATCAGATATTTCATAATACAGTGAGAACGTTTGTGAATATTAATATTAAAAAGGGAAAAACGATATAAAAGTGATTCATGTGTCATTAAGCGCTATTGTGGCTGCGTTGTGTCACATGACAAACATGACGCGTCGCCATGGAAACAATAAAGCGATACATTCTAAAATAACGGTCGCCTAAAAAAACTCACGCTGGAGGCTCAACTAGAATATTTTAAACTCACGAGTGAAAGGGTTAATAACTGTATTGTCCATAGGTAAATGGGGAAAGCAGATTCTTTTTCACAAACTAGTTCTTTTGAACCTCTTGTTTTTGTGAACTGTTTTATTTACATAATCACACAGTGACACAAATTTATTAGGCTTGCTGCGCTAGACGGTGATACCTTTGTGAAGTCACTTGCCCACCGCTGCACCACCTGTCATGTCATTTTTTTTTAATAGTAATAAAAATCATTTAGTTCATTTAGAGAACAGACAGTACAATTAAAAACTGAAAGTGACCACTCAATGCAGTGTGCTGAACAAATGTAGCATCACAGATCAGATTTAATTTATCAGGTGAGGAGAGTGAGTCAAGTTGACTGACAAGAAGACAGAGGTGCATCACCCAGCCGAGAGCCTTCATCACCGTCACTGTGTTTACCTGTTTCATTATTAATAAACTGTCATCATCCTGCATTTGCTTCCTCCACTCTTTTCACGTTACAGAACTATCGGACCGTAATGGAAGCAGCAGGCACCTCACAACCCACGATGGAAGATTATCTCCAGGATTGTATCTCTCGGCTGGAGAAACAGGAAAAGAGCACGAGCGATTCCGGTCAGGCTATCCGTGCTCTTGTGGTGCAGGTGTCCGAGCTGACTCAGCGTATGCAACAGTTGCAACTTCCCGCTGCGCCAGTCACGCCGCCCACGCCGCCCACGCCGCCCGCCCCTCTCGCAGCACTCGAACCATCTGCTGCGGCTCAACAGCTGGAGCCCCGCCTTCCCCCGCCGGAGGTCTATAGTGGTGAGCCGAATTTCTGCCGAGCTTTCCTCACTAAATGCTCGATGCATTTTGCGTTACAACCTCGCACATTCGGTAGTGAGGAAAGCAAGGTGGCGTTCGTGCTCACCCTATTGACGGGGAGGGCGGCGCTTTGGGGCACGGCGGTGTGGGAAAATCAAGATCCCTGTTGTGCCTCATTCTTGACACTCTCGGCCGAAATGAAGAGGGTGTTTGACCGTGCGGCCTCCCTTCCCGAAGCCGCGCGGTCAAACACCCTCTTCATTTCGGCCGAGAGTGTCGAGAACTTTGATGGATCTCCGACAGGGGGAGAGATCCGTCTCTGACTATTCAATCGAGTTTCGCACCCTCGCGGCAGAGTGTCAATGGAATGAGAAGGCGCAGTGGGATATGTTCCTGCATGGGCTGGCTGATCGCGTTCAAAAGGAGATCTACGCCCTGGATCTACCCGCTAACCTCAATGGACTCATCGACCTTGCTTTGCGGGTAGACTCTCGTCTCTCTCGGGCCAAGCGGCGGGGATTATCCGCTCGGCTCCCCCCTGGAGAGGGAATTCCACCACGAGCCAGCGGCCATGACGCGATCAGCCCCCACGACGAACACGAACCCATGCAGGTGGGTCGAGCTCGGCTTTCCCGGGAGGAGAAGGAGAGGCGGAGATCCCGGGGCCTTTGTTTATACTGTGGAGCTCCTGGACATTACGCTTTCAACTGCCCGGTAAAAGGGCCAGCCCGACAGTAAATCTGAGGCTACTGTCGGGTGGGATCTCCGCTAAGAAGACCTCATCCAGCGCGACCTCCACGCTCCTTCCGGTTAGGCTAAGATGGCAGAATCACGATCTTCACTGCACTGCACTTCTGGACTCTGGGGCTGAAGGTAATTTCATGGACTATTCGTTTGCACGTTCCAATCAGGTTCCCCTCAGTCCCCTCACCGACCCCATCGCCGTCAACGCTCTCAATGGTCAAACTCTACCCAAGATCACATTCGTCACTAAACCCGTTACTCTCACTGTATCTGGCAACCACAGTGAGAGTATCCCCTTTTACATTCTGGACTCCCCTCTTGCACCCGTTGTTCTTGGACATCCTTGGCTCATCAAACACAACCCCCGGATTGATTGGCAGCTCCAGTCCGTGTCTGAGTGGAGCACTAAATGTCATGAATCTTGTCTTGTGTCTGCTTGTCCGTCTGTTTCTGTTTCTCTGTTTCAGGAGAAGGCGGTGGATGTGAGTAACGTGCCCGTAGAGTATCTCGACCTGAAGGAAGTGTTCAGTAAGTCTCAGGCTGCTTCTCTCCCTCCTCATCGTCCCTATGACTGTGCGATAGAGTTATTGCCAGGTACGTCTCCGCCTAAGGGCAAATTATATTCACTCTCTGTTCCTGAGAGGGAGGCTATGGAGAAATACATTTCTGATTCTCTAGCAGCTGGGTTCATTCGACCCTCCTCTTCTCCAGCGGGGGCGGGGTTCTTTTTTGTGGGGAAGAAAGACGGATCTCTGCGACCTTGTATTGATTACCGGGGGTTGAATAATATCACGGTAAAAAATACCTACCCTTTGCCGTTGATATCTTCAGCTTCGAGAGGTTGCAGGGAGCGTCAGTCTTCACTAAATTGGACTTAAGGAATGCATATCATTTGGTCCGCATCAGGAGGGGAGATGAATGGAAGACCGCCTTTAATACCCCCAGGGGGCACTTTGAATACTTGGTCATGCCCTTCGGTTTGTCCAACTCCCCAGGGGTCTTTCAGGCACTCGTCAATGACGTGCTGCGAGACATGGTCGACCAGTTCATATATGTCTACCTGGACGACATATTGATTTTTTCCTCGTCTATCCAGGAACATGTGCAGCACGTCCGGCAAGTGCTTCAGAGGCTGTTAGAGAATGGGCTTTTTGTCAAGGCGGAGAAATGCGTTTTTCATGCACAGTCTGTTCCTTTCCTAGGGTACATCTTGTCGGCTGAGGGAATTCGTGTGGATCCAGCGAAAGTTCAGGCTGTGGTGGATTGGCCAACTCCAGATTCCCGTAAGGCCCTGCAGAGGTTTCTGGGGTTTGCCAATTTTTACCGACGTTTCATCCGCAATTTCAGCCAACTAGCCGCGCCTCTGACCGCCTTAACCTCCCCCAGAACGACGTTCAGGTGGTCTGACACAGCTGAGGCTGCGTTTGCCAAACTGAAGAGCCGCTTCGTTTTGGCTCCCATTCTCGTGACCCCTGATCCATCACGTCAGTTTGTGGTGGAGGTTGACGCGTCGGAGGTGGGGGTAGGTGCGGTTCTATCACAGCGTTCGGCCACAGACAACAAGATGCATCCCTGCGCGTTTTTTTCACATCGTCTGTCACCGGCTGAGTCAAATTACGATATTGGTAATCGAGAGTTATTGGCAGTCAAGTTAGCATTAGAGGAATGGCGTCATTGGCTGGAGGGGTCGGGGGTACCTTTCATTGTATGGACCGATCATAAAAACCTCGAATATATTAAAACTGCCAAAAGATTGAACTCTAGGCAGGCTCGGTGGGCACTTTTTTTCGGACGTTTTGACTTTACCATTTCATACCGCCCGGGTTCCAAAAATGTCAAACCCGATTCTTTGTCGCGTATTTTTGACCACACCGATCGCCCGTCCACTCCCGAGAGTATTTTTCCTGAGACGCTTATCGTTTCAACTCTCACATGGGAGGTCGAAACGAAGGTTAAGACAGCCTTAGAAGGGGTAACGCCTCCGGTCGCTTGTCCACCGAACCGGTTATTTGTGCCAGAGGAATTACGGTCCGAGGTTATTCAGTGGGGTCACTGTTCTAATGTAGCATGCCACCCAGGAGTCAATCGTACCATACATGTGGTTAAGCAACGGTTTTGGTGGCCTCTTATGGCTCGTGACGTTCGCAGTTTTGTTTTGGCTTGCCCAGTTTGTGCCATTGGTAAGACATCTAACAGACCTCCAGATGGACTCCTTCAACCGCTGCCGGTCCCTTCGAGACCCTGGTCCCACATTGCGCTAGATTTTGTCACCGCCCTCCTGCCCTCTCAGGGCAACACGGTAGTTTTGACCGTGGTGGACCGGTTCTTGAAGGCGGCCCATTTTATTCCCTTGCCCAAATTACCCTCAGCCAAGGAGACAGCGGTGACTGTCGTGGACCACGTTTTTCGCTTACATGGCCTCCCGACGGACGTGGTCTCCGACAGGGGACCCCAATTTGTGTCCAAATTTTGGCAAGAGTTTTGTAGATTACTGGGGGCAACTGTTAGTCTCTCTTCAGGGTTCCATCCTCAAAGCAATGGTCAAACTGAGAGAGCCAACCAAGATTTGGAAAGAACTTTGCGATGTATGGTCACTAGAAATCCTTCCTCCTGGAGCCAACAACTCTCAATGGTGGAGTATGCCCACAATTCATTACCAGTATCGTCTACGGGCCTATCACCATTTGAATGTAGCTTAGGGTACCAGCCACCAATTTTTCCTAGTCTGGAATCCGAAGTCGCGGTCCCCTCCGCCCACGCTTTCATCCAGAGGTGCCATCGCACCTGGACCAGAGCCCGCGAGACTCTACTCCAGGTGGGAGCGCGCACCAAGGCCAAGGCTGATCGCCACCGGTCAAGGCCTCCCGTATACGTCGTCGGTTCCAAAGTGTGGCTTTCTACCAAGAACATTCCGCTCCGATCCGTCTCGAATAAACTTGCTCCCAAATTCACTGGCCCGTTTCCTGTCACCAAAATCATTAGCCCGGTGGCAGTCCGCCTTAAACTTCCTCCAGTATACAGGAGAATTCACCCTGTGTTCCACGTTTCCAAAATCAAACCCGTTTTTTTCTCACGCATTAATCCGCCAGCCCCGGTTCCCCCACCGCCGCGACTCGTAGACGGGGAACCCACCTATTCGGTCAATCGCATTCTGGATTCTAGGCGGAGGGGGCGCGGATACCAGTACTTGGTGGACTGGGAAGGTTACGGTCCGGAGGAGAGAAGTTGGGTACCAGCCAGGGACATCCTGGATCACTCCCTTATCGATGATTACAATCAACGGGTAAGGCGATCTGGGAACGTCAGGGGACGTTCCTAGGAGAGGGGGTACTGTCACGGTTCACACATCTGCCGTGTTCTCAGGTCTCGTGATCTGTATGTTTGTCATGTGATGCCTGCTCGCTCAGCTGAGCTGCTAATCAGTCCGGCACAGGTGTCTGTCATTATCGCTGGCTTTAAATACTCACCTCATTCTCCTCTCCCTTATCCGATAGTTCATCCGGATCTCTGTTCCTGTTCCTGTCGTCACTTTAGTCTGGTCTTCGTGTGGATTGTTCGTGTTGGATGTCGTCGTGTCTTCTTCGTGCCTGCACCGGATTCACGCCATCACCACGGGACTTCACTCCACGCTGTCACCAGCCATCTTGCCCCTGCATCACCCAGCCGAGAGCCTTCATCACCGTCACTGTGTTTACCTGTTTCATTATTAATAAACTGTCATCATCCTGCATTTGCTTCCTCCACTCTTTTCACGTTACACAAATGTACATTTAAAACTGGAATATAATTTAATTTTACTCGCATGTGTTTCATAAACACATAATCCTTTTTGGATTATAAACAAATTTAGTTATTCCAGATTCTGTGAGAAAAGACTATAAACAATCTGCCACCTGCAGCATCCTCACATGCTATAGCCTTCTAGCCGGATGTTTACAGACGTGATGTAATGACGCAGCGGCATGCTCGAATTTCCTGTGAAAACCTACCCCTACCACTCAAATTAGAAAATATTATAAGACAACCACTGTGAACCGGTCTAAAGTAAGGCAATAGTTTTGAACACTGGCTGGTTATGTACTTGCTCAGAAATTGGTTTTGTATAATGTTCAACCAAATAAAAATTACGGACTGCAGCTTTAACTTGTAATTTAATTATTTTATTTGACCTCAAGGTGTATGCTGTGTCTCCAAGCTTTCTTATTCCTTCTAATAAATGTTCTACATTTCTTATTTGGTTCCACAGTGTTTACTTATTTTCAATTTTGTATACTTTTTAACTTTGTGTAAGATATTTGTTATTTTACATTAGGCACAGCCTATACAGTAGAATAGTGTGTTTTTGTTCGTTTTGTTACAAAAAGTTATGTAATTTTTATATATAGGCTGAGCTTGAGGCTGTATTGTGTTGTTGACACCGAATTGCCGCTAATTCGAAAGTGAAAGTAAAAAGCTCACTGCACTTTTAAGCTATTCAAAAGTGAGGGAAAGTGAGGAAAAGAAGGTAAATTCAAACAAACTAAAAATGAACAATTGCTTTATGCCGAGTTGCCGCGAATTTGAAAGTGAAAGTAAAATGCACACGGTAATGATGATTTGTTCACAAACCGGATCTTGCAGGTAATAATGTTGGAAATAATGCTTTGTTTCTTGCACAGGGTGATCGTTTCACTTCATAAGACCTCAATATATGGTCAGGAGCCACATGTATTAACTTTTTTAAATTATAAATCTTTATATGATTTTTGGACTTTCAAGTGCCAGCAGCTGGTTACTTGCATTATTTGAATCACACTGTTAAAAATAAATGTAATTTTACATGTAAATTTCTGTATTTTTTCACAGTATTTTACCTTTTTTCCATTATACGATGAAATACCTATTGTTTTACAGATATTTTCTGTATTTTAAATTTCGACCATTAAATTTACAGATAATTGTTTGTATTTTGATATTACATACATTTTCTGTTTTTTAAAAGGAAATTTTCTGTATTTTTACAGAGTAATGTGTAATTTAACATAAAATGTCATGTAATAATTACAGATTATTTCTGTAAAAATAAGAAAAAATTGAACCACATTATCATTTAGTCAAAGTGTTTTTATTACCATTTAAGTTTGTTAATTATGTGAAGGTTAATGTGAGGTTTTAAGGTCAAATAATAGTATTTGTACATACTGTAGCCTACATGTACTGTTAATTGTTTTAAAATACTTTTACTACTCTTTTAACCTTGTCTTGCAAATATCCTCATTTTAATCAAATTTGGTGTTGTTTTCTGTCATGGTAGCTTTAAAGAGTGTGTGTACGCGCGCGCGCCCGCGCACAATCCGCTCATGAGCGCAGATTCAAATTTGCCGCTAGTTTAGCTCCGCCCACGACGGTTGGCTGAGTTGTTTCTGTATTGGACAGCGAGGATGGAACGGCGCGCTGGAATGATTTGAATTTATTTCAGGTCATCCATTCGGAAATGTGTGAGAAAATAACGCGCTCTTTCTTCAGTGAACCTGTTTCACCAACTACAACAAATTCGGACAATACTACAGCAGACATCATGACAACCACTGAGGTAAGTCCTTTATACAACATGCAAACGAAATTTTTATAGCGTAGCTGCGCATTTGTGTTATTTAGTTTTGAAGCTAAAGTTAGCATTTCTAAACAAGTTTTAGTAAACTTGTTATTCGTATCAAAATCCGTTCGAGTGTATATAACGTTAAAGTGTTTGCTTATCCGGAAGTTCCTGGCAGTTTTTCAAACTCTTAAAACGCGGGGACATTTTGAAACGCTGAGCGTGGGGAACGTTACCTAAGTTATATCAAAAACGTTTTCAGAGCGAATTCAGTAGACTGTTCACTTTATTGATTATGAATATGAACGCAGCATGATAACGTTAAATCGCGAGGTAGGCGCTTTCCCCCTTTCATATTCTCCTGTACATATATATATATTTTTTAAAAGTACTCAGAATTTGGTCCTCCATTGTCACTAATGTGTTAAGTGTTTTGTAATGGTTTTCTATGGGAAAACGCTCAATCTTACTTGCAATTAAAAAGCGTTGCATTCACATTCTGGGCGCATTTGCTCGCCTACATCTATATTATGCACGTGTAAGTACATATTTTTGTCTTATAAGTAATAATAATTGTTATAATCTTTGTGTTCTGATTAGGAATGAAACGCACTTCTTGAGTCCTGAGGCTGAGTAAACTGTCATTACATATGGGATCGTTGATTATGAAAACTGTAAGGATCCATCCACTGGCCCAAACACGGAGTCCAGTTGTCTGGTTGAAGGTTTAATGCATGTTCGGTCTTTTCACAGCGCTTATGCAAAGTCCACTTAGTTTATCAAGGTTTACTTTCAATTTTAATCTAGCTCCATGTTTAATCTGACTCCAATTTCATACGATCGTAAATTTAGGCGGGTTCTCTAATTTAAACTAATCACAAATACAGATTATGTCTCAATTTGGATATTTGATTATTCTGGATCAGACTACACTTTAATCTACTAGAAATAATGATTTCAGAAGAGATCCGATTGAATCAAATATAATTTATTTGTCAGGTAAAAATGTATCATGCCAATTACATAGTTTAACAATGAGAATCCAATTTAGTTAAATTCAGTTCCAATTAAAATAAATACATAACATCAATTACGCAAAGACAAATCCAAGAGTGAGAGATGCATACCTGACCGCATAGAGATACACAGCAGCATGTGAGAGATTTGGAGGCAAAACTCCAGAGACTCTCACACACAGTGTGGGGTTCTTCTGAATACAGAATCCCCCCCATAGTGTTTTGTCACTTCACTTATATACCCAGACCAAAACAAACAAATCTTCCAATCAGTTGTAAAAACATAAAAGACCTTTTGGTTCGTCAGGAGATCTCGTGACCCTGGGTCACACCTGACTGGAGATTCTTACCCGACCCTAAGGGGAAAACACACCCCTCAGCAGCAAAACACAATTCTACAAAAGTGTTCAGTCTTTCTCATAATATAAGTGACTTCTGTGAAATTGAGACCATTTTACCAATTGCACTAAGACCTTTAGAATGATACCAAACATGAAAGGGAAAACTTCAACATATTCACAAAATGTAACACATGTAGTATATGGACATTCTTAGTGACTTTCAGTGGAACCTTTTGGGGGAAAAGTGTGAGATGCAGGAGGGGAGAGGAGAGGGAGGAAGGAGGTTGTAAATGAGCAATAGGGGTGGTGTTGTTTGCCCTCTTTGAAGATCTCTTCTCCAGATTAGTTTTATTGTTTTGTTGCATGGCATCTGTTTTTGTCGGGGTTCCTGGACTTTGAATTCATGAGAAAATAATTTCACATCTTACAAACTGCATCCATCCTGGACAGTTACACTGCTACTGTAGGCAGTAATATGATGCAGCTAAGTCAAAGTAAGTAATATAAGTTTACTTTCTATAAATTGAGCTAAAGTCACATGGTGGACCAAAACATCACTGTTAACCTTTCCTGCTCAGCTTCCAGATCATTGTCTCAGTATAGGCTGTAATGTCTGAATGAAATACAAAGTATTAAATTATTATTTTTTGTTTCAGGTCGCGTGGAAAGACTGTGGAGATCTACAGCAGATAAGCATGGCAATTCAGGTGTGGAACTTTGGTTATTATTGATATTATTATTATTATTATTATTATTATTATTATTATTATTATTGTTAAATCTGCCATATGATAATACAACAAATTCTGTATTTTCTTTTCATGTAGCTGTTTGTTTCTTTCTTCTTAAAATGTTTTTTTGTGTATAATTTTCAGTTTCTGTGTGGTAAGGGGTGAATAAATTAACCATCAGTGTAATTAAAATCAGTGTAAAACGGCTGCATGAAAAGATGTCTGTGAATTTTATTGTTTGACAATCATTGTCATTTTATGCAGAAGCAAAAGTTTATAGTTAAACCCTAGTGCTTTGTTTGATTATCTGGATCCGTATGGGTTACCTTTATGCTTTCTACATTACATTTTTGAATAATCAGAATGTTGGTATACCCACTTAGATGCATTTTATGCCTCAACAGATCTTGGACTCCAAAAGTGATTTGCAGAAGACATCTTGGAATGCATGGGGGTGAGTAAAACAAGATCATTTTCAACTTTGGGTAGGGCTGGGTATCATTTTTTGATACTTTTTAGGCACTCACCAAATTGCCTCAACTATTGAGTATCAAAAAATGTCTTGTTGTTTGAAGTATTAAATGTTAGAATGCTTTATGTGCCCAAATCAAGTGCTGGTCACTGGCTGTGGCAAGGCATCAAGGGCTTTAAAATGCAGGAACCAGTATTGAAATCAAAGTATTGTTATTGATATTGAAGATTTTTTAATGTTTACATTAATTTTTGGATTAACTAGGACCATTAAAACATGTCATTTGGGCCTAGAGTTTAAAATAATTGGGTCTGTCATTCAGAAACATGGCTTTTCATATTACTGTTATTGTAGTGACACACATCTCTCCCTTTCATTCCAGCTGGATTTTCTGACGGTTACTGCTCCCATCTCTGAACAGAAATGCCTTGCTGAATGTTGAATGACCATCAACTCAACCTTGCCAAGACAGAACTGCTCATGTTTTCAGCCAGCCCAACCTTGGTGTTACAGTGGACACATATGAACTTCATTGACCACATTGCAGTGGCCCGATCCTGCAGATTTGCCCTTATGGGGCATGCAACAGAACTGCTTGTCCAAGCTCTTATTTTCTCTAAACAGGACTACTGTACTTCTCTATTAGCAGACCTTCCAGCAAGTCCTACCAAGCCTCTGCAACTAATCCAGCATATGGCACTGAGTGCAGTCTTTAATGAGTTGAAGAGAGTGACGTCACACAAATCATCACTTTGCATTGGTTGCCAGTAGCCATTCACATCACATCACAAAGAGGTACGAATTCACTTTCACAGACCTTTACTTTGACTGTTTGTCGCTGTTGTAATAAACTGCCTAACTCCTAACTAAAAAATTTTTTGTTTTTTATTTTTCATGAACACTTGACCAATTAAAGGGATAGTTCACCCAAAAATCAAAATGAGCCTATGATTTACTCACCCTCAATCCATTGTATGTGTACATGACTTTCTTCTTTCAAACAAACACAATCGGAGTTATATTAATAAACATCCTGGCTCTTTTAGGCTTTAAATTGGCAGTGAATGGCTGCTATGAGTTTAAAGCTCAAAGTGCATCCATCCCTCATAAACAAACTCAACATAGCTCCAGTGGGTTAATAAAGGCCTTCTGAAGCGAAGCGTATTTTACACCTTATAAAGTAAAATAACTAATGTTCAGGTCAAACAGCCATACAGAGTCAACTTAAACATAACTTGCATGATGTAGGATTGTAGCTTAGCATGTCATGTCGTAGCATTTTGCCGGAAGCAAGTTTTTTTTTTTTTTTTTTTTTTTTACTTTAAAAAGTGTAAAATGTGCTTCGCTTCAGAAGGCCTTTATTAACCCCCCTGGAACTATGTAGAGTACATTTATGAAGAATGGATGCACTTTTGAGCTTCAAACTCTTGGCAGCCATTCACTGTCATTATAAAGCCTGGAAAAGCCAGGGTGTTTATTGATATAACTCTGATTGTGTTTGTCTGAAAGAAGAAAGTCATATACACACTTTCTGTTTATTAAAAAACTGCTATGTCTACTGTGTTAGACTAACTGGGATATTGTATGTTGCTTTGGATAAAATGTCATTGTAAATGTATACAGGTATACAGCAGTTGTCTCTTGTATGTAGGTATTTTTGCATGTTCTAAATTATGTACTAAACGTGTTTCCTATAATTTTATTATTCATTTAACTTGACATACAATGCTTTTGTAATAATGTGACTGTAGAATATGTTGTTAGTTCTACAGAAATTGGCTGAAAATGTTGCTGTTGTTTTTATGTATTTCTAAGTACTGTGCTATTTTCTCTACTGTCCAAACTTTTTAAACTGTAATATTTCTGGAAAATAAATGATTAAAATGTATATCTACAGACATTGTCTTTGTATTATGAATTTACAACATTTTTATGCAACATTTCTTGATTATTGTAGTTAATATCTGTATTTTAACAAAATTATTCCAGGTAGACATAAAATAGCTTCTAAATATCTTTTAATTTTTCTGTAAAAAGAAGGATTAATCCTTTAAAAAATATGTGTTTACTGCATTTTTATAAATTATTTCTTAGTTATTGTACATGGAAAAAGGGTAGTTTAAAAGTAAATTACTGTAGATGGACAGATCAGTTCTATAAAATAACTAATTAAAACCTTAAATTTATGGCAATTAACCTGAAAGTTGACTGTTTTTCTATGTAATTTAACATAATTTTTGTATATTATCAACGATAATATACTGTAATTTAATGTGTTTTGACCATAAAGTTTGTTCTGTATTTTTACAGTTTTTGCTTGTAATTTTGAGAAATGGTGATTTCCTGTAATTTAACAGAATATCTCTGGAATCCCTGCTGCCAGTCTTTTTGCCGTTTTTTTACAGTGCACCAAGGACCAAGGTTTTAGCTAAAAATCTACTTTATTGTTCTGCTAAAGAAAAAAAAAGTAGCCAACTACCATCTTGGATGACCTGAGGGTGAGTAAATTAACAGCAGAACGTCATTTTTGGATGATCTCTTTAAGAGTGTTTTGAGTGGGGGCAGTAAAGTTCCTGGATAATGAATGTGGGGCACTAGCCTAAAAAAAGTTGGAGAACCACTGACCTGGTAATTATTATTATTATTGTTATTATTATTATTATTATTATTATTATTATTATTATATTTTTTTTTTTTTTTTTTTTTTAGAATCATTTTAGAAACATTTGATTTATTAATAGTGACCCTGTATACATGCAGCATCATTAAAGTGGAGTCTGATCAACGTTTCGTATGACACGTGCATACACCATCTCATCCTCTTGTTTGACTTCCTGAAAGAAAACACAAAGACAGAAGATACAAAGAGACAAATGCCCAGAAGATAATGAAAGCGTTTACCACAGTTAATGCACTGCTTGATTATTAAGATTCAGTTTGAGATGTCTGATATCACGTCTAACATTTCATATGGTAATCTTCAGCATCTTAATTTCAAAAACAATCTTGTTTAATGAAATTATGATTTCATGTAAATTTCAGGGGACCTTCATGTCAGTGTTATACAGTGTTTAATTCAGATTTTTTTGGATTGTTTTAGTAACGCTGTCCTGAAAAAAAAAACATTTTTGTCTCTGTGTCCTTATTTAAGACAGCAGTGACAGCTCTGTTAGACATAAGCATGTGTTTAATTTCACTTCTGTATTTTTTTAAGGTTTGCATGAGGTATTAAGGAGATTTGACTGTCAGTATTGATCAAACAGCTTCTTTCATGGACTGCTCTGTTTCTATTTCATGTTCCACTTTTTTTTTTTCCTTCAAACTCATGCTTGCTAAAATCAGCAGACATATTTATTTATTTATTTTTTGTCTTTGAAGGCTTCAGTTTGCTTTTAGACTGTTGAACAATGCATGTTTTGCAAAAACACGCTGAACTCTTAACATGTTAACTGTTAGACATGTTTTCACACTTATCTGAGGCAATGTTTAGAAATCGTGCATGCTCAGTTTTTTTCTGGCTTGTCTTCAGATTTAATCTTATTTATTTTTTACTATAAACTTTCTTTTCTAACTCAAAATAAAATAACATGCAGTATACTGTATATATAAAAATAAAACTGTTGTGACTTTAGTTCTTTTTTTTCATTATTTATTTATTTATTTATTTATTTTGCTCATAGGTCTTTATACCAATGGACTTTGCAAAGGATTTTTACTGTATACATGAAGTTTGTTCTCAAGTTCCACAGAATCACACAGGGTTTCTTGTAGGGAAATAAATTTGAATATTACTGTACGAAAAAGAAAGTGTGAGCATTTATAGGACAAATACATCTAATTTGCTAGTGCTTTTATAAATATAAATAGACAGTTATAAAGAGCTTACCGCTTTCTGTGCATTTCTTCTGTGTAACTTTGGAACAGCATAAGTGATCTCTTCTGTATGAGTCTGAACTGTTTGAACAATAATAATAGAGGTATTAAATCTACAAAACATCCTTTTTTCTTCATAAAAATGCTTTATTATTTCAG
>NW_026127767.1:0-17218 GCF_022985175.1 Labeo rohita | reverse complement strand
GAACTTGCGGCGGAAGAAACGGAAGAAGCAGAATAATAAGAACGGCAACGGATACAATAGGTGCCATCGCACCTTCGGTGCTTGGCCCCTAATAATAATAATAATAATAATGTGAATCCACTAATAGGGCATAATCTTGTGTTGACTATCGACAAAGACATCTGCTATCATCGATATCACTGAATATCATCAATATACAATACTATCATCTATCGGCACTAGACAGACAGGCAGACAGATAGATCAAAATCCTCATCTGTGGTGTTATTGGGTTGTTTCTGCTGGTGAAGTGACTGCTTTCTAAAATGCTTACGTTCCGAGCAACATTGATGCCAACAGCCATTTTGTGATAGTTACTGATTGGGTGTTAGTAACTTAATGTTTCACAGATGTAAGAGCTAGTTTTAATGCTTGAACTCTTTGTGAAATACTCTTAGAGCAAAAATTTAAGAGTCCTAAATTTAGGACTGACATGGCCATTATTTTTAAGATTTTCTCCTAAATTGGCAAATTGGGAGATACTTTAAGCCTTAAGATGTTTTGTGAATACGGGCCCAGATTTTTACTATGACTTCATATGGTAACATTACAGATAATGGTATATAACGTCATTCTTTACTGTAAGTTGTACATTTTTCACCACCCAGTCTTAATATATTGACTGTTATTACTTACATTAACAATCAACATCATTTTGTGATTTTATAAAAGTTAAAAAAAATATATACAACACATTACTTACCATCTCCTTGTGCTTCCCAAGGCAGAATAACATCACAGAGACTGCATGCTGCTTCTGTGTCAATTTTCTCTTCACAGCCAGGAATGGCGTTGTACAGCACAATTTTCTCTCTGAGTGTCTTTTTAAGCTCACCAAGTCTCCGTCGTTTGCGTTGCCTTGTTTGACTGCTGTCTGTAAGGTTACGAAAATTTTATTAGAAAAAAAATAAATTGCAAGGTGAGTGACGTAAAAGTGACGTAATAGTAAATACCATTTTGTCGATACAGATCTTGCTTCTTTCTTCGTATGGAATAAATGATCTCATCGATTTCTCTCTGTCAGGAACGAGATCGGGATCCAATTGCAGGTGCAACAAAAATTCAATATTTATTTGAAAACAAAAATGTTCAGACAAAAAGTCAGCAAAGCAGCAATAACAGCCAGCAAGTGGTCGGACGGACCAGCGCGGAGCACTTGTCCGCTTCAGCAAAGCCCACAGGAACGAAAGGCGGCAGGGCGGCGATGAATAGCCGCGGCTGAATTCCGGAGGGAGCGCGGCGTGCGAGCAGGGAGAGAGCGGGCGGAACTGCCGTGAAAAGAAGGGAATCCTGGCGGAGTAGAGCCAAAGCGGGGAGCAGGAGAGAATCCTAAAGGGCAGGCCAACGAAAAACAAAAGTTGAAAAAAAGACAGGAGCGCTAGACTAGCAGGGCTAGGGAAAATACGGCAACTTGATGACAAGGCAAGAGAGTAAGAGCTTCCACACATAGAATAACGGACTGACGCAAGACAGAAAACACAAGGGCTTAATAAAGGGGAGAAAATTAGGACCAAACAGGGTGCAGGTGACGGGGAAAATTAGCTAACAAGGATAACAAGAGGGGCGGGGTGGACACCACAATGACAGCGCAGCACATGGCGAGCTGTCAAAACAAATGAACGTGCTCCAGGACAACAAAGCACCCGAACAACAAAAACCTAGGCAGACCACACCGAGATCGTGACACTCTGGAGTTCTTCCTGGCTACTGTGAGAACTGTGTTTCTCTTGGTAAAACAGAAATAAGCAAAGTTGACTATTACAAAAAAAACACAGCATCACTGCTGAAGTTTAGCCAAATGTATAGAAATAAAAGTACTAATTGTTAAACAAGCGACTATATGACATACCAGTGGCAGCCCAGTGCCTGACATCACACACCCACCGATCCACATCTTCCACAGAGATGCTAAACTCCTGCTTAAGACTCTCAAGATTGGCTGCCTCCACTTCTGCTCTCTGTGTAGTCTATTTAAAAAATGAAAAATTTGAAAAAAAAAACAAAGCATCACTGCAAAATTAGGCCACAACACAGAGAAATGCATGAACCATAAATTATGTGATTCTCTTTTGTCTTCTTACATATTTTTGTCACATTTATCTACTATACAAAAATGTTCAATTTGATTATTACTTGCAATTAAGCAACATGTGTCTAAAGCCAGTATACAAAACATCTCAGTTATGTATGTAACCCTCATTTCCTGAAGGAGGGTACAGAGACATTACGTCAGAACTTAACTGATGTAACGTTGAATGTGTCTGACCGTAAGGGAACATCAAGACCATAACAAGACAAATGTATGTAAAACACATTAAGAGCCAAGAGAGCACCTCATAACCCAGAGGGAAACATGCAGTATAGCCTACTTACTTTGAAAAATCTTTTCGCTAGTGTCGTATGGAGACTCTCCATCTTCCTAAGGTTCCATCTAATGGCAAGCATGGTTATCATATCCGCTCTGCCTTTAAAAACAAAACAGATAAGAACAATTCAATTGTACAATCTAGTATTGTGTGTTAAACACATGTACATGATGCAAAAAAGGAGTCAAACCAGGACCTACGTGACTAGAACAATTCAATCAAACACTGGACAGTCAAATGAATGATAATATTTCCTAGTACCTTGTGGACTTAAGCGTTGTAGTAGTAAACTAAACTCATAACATCAGTAGTCATATAAAATGTCCGTAATATGATATATGTGTACTTTTCAGTTTTCCTTTTTAACCAACCTGACTTGGTCATGTATTTTGTAGTAAGAGCTGCCCTTGAAAGGAAGCTATTGACCTGTTCCACCTCTTCACCAACAGTATTTCCTGCACCAACCTGATTTCTGCCGCCCCACCTTACCTGTTCAAAAATATCAGATGAAGACATTTATCAATACAACTTTATTTCTTAGATTGTGTATTCTAAATAAAATTGTGAAATGAGTACATTTTCAAAATGTAAAGCTCTTTTTTTTTTAAATGACGTAGGGTAATGTTCCTTACATCTTATGACAAACATTTAATTCGCACACTATACCTCACATTTGCCAGTGTGAGCCTTAGCATGCATTACAGACAGAAATGGCTTCATCATGGTAAGTGGCTGGAGCTCAGGCAACTTCTCTGCCATCCTCTCCAAATAAGGCCAGTACCTATAAAGGAAAAACCACATGTACATGATGCAAAATGGTAAGAAGTCAAACCAGGACCTACGTGACTAGTAGAATTCCCCAAACACTAGACAGTCATGTGAACGATAATATTTCCTTATACCTTCTGGACTTCACTGTTGTAGTAGTAAACTAAACTGATAACACAGTAGCTTTCTAAGTCCATAATATAATATACAGTGGGTACGGAGAGTATTCAGACCCCCTTAAATGTTTCACTCTTTGTTATATTGCAGCCATTTGCTAAACTCATTTAAGTTCATTTTTTTTCCTCATTAATGTACACACAGCACCCCATATTGACAGAAAAACACAGAATTGTTGACATTTTTGCAGATTTATTAAAAAATAAAAACTGAAATATCACATGGTCCTAAGTATTCAGACCCTTTGCTCAATATTTAGCAGAGGCACCCTTTTGATCTAATACAGCCATGAGTCTTTTTGGGAAAGATGCAACAAGTTTTTCACACCTGGATTTGGGGATCCTCTGCCATTCCTCCTTGCAGATCCTCTCCAGTTCTGTCAGGCTGGATGGTAAACGTTGGTGGACAGCCATTTTTAGGTCTCTCCAGAGATGCTCAATTGGGTTTAAGTCAGGGCTCTGGCTGGGCCATTCAAGAACAGTCACAGAGTTGTTGTGAAGCCACTCCTTCGTTATTTTAGCTGTGTGCTTAGGGTCATTGTCTTGTTGGAAGGTAAACCGTCGGCCCAATCTGAGGTCCTGAGCACTCTGGAGAAGGTTTTAGTCCAGGATATCCCTGTACTTGGCCGCATTCATCTTTCCCTCGATTGCAACCAGTCGTTCTGTCCCTGCAGCTGAAAAACACCCCCACAGCATGATGCTGCCACCACCATGCTTCACTGTTGGGACTGTATTGGACAGGTGATGAGCAGTGCCTGGTTTTCTCCACACATACCGCTTAGAATTAAGGCCAAAAAGCTCTATCTTGGTTTCATCAAACCAGAGAATCTTATTTCTCACCATCTTGGAGTCCTTCGGGTGTTTTTTAGCAAACTCCATGTGGAGAGGCTTCCGTCGGGCCACTCTGCCATAAAGCCCCGATTGGTGGAGGGCTGCAGTGATGGTTGACTTTCTACAACTTTCTCCCATCTCCCGACTGCATCTCTGGAGCTCAGCCACAGTGATCTTTGGGTTCTTCTTTACCTCTCTCACCAAGGCTCTTCTCCCCCGATAGCTCAGTTTGGCCGGACGGCCAGCTCTAGGAAGGGTTCTGGTCGTCCCGAACGTCTTCCATTTAAGGATTTTGGAGGCCACTGTGCTCTTAGGAACCTTAAGTGCAGCAGAATTTTTTTGTAACCTTGGCCAGATCTGTGCCTTGCCACAATTCTGTCTCTGAGCTCTTCAGGCAGTTCCTTTGACCTCATGATTCTCATTTGCTCTGACATGCACTGTGAGCTGTAAGGTCTTATATAGACAGGTGTGTGGCTTTCCTAATCAAGTCCAGTCAGTATAATCAAACACAGTTGGACTCAAATGAAGGTGTAGAACCATCTCAAGGATGATCAGAAGAAATGGACAGTGCCTGAGTTAAATATATGAGTGTCACAGCAAAGGGTCTGAATACTTAGGACCATGCGATGTTTCAGTTTTTCTTTTTTAATAAATCTGCAAACATGTCAACAATTTCATGTTTTTCTGTCAATATGGGGTGCTGTGTGTACATTCATGAGGAAAAAAAATGAACTTAAATGATTTTAGCAAATGGCTGCAATATAACAAAGAGTGAACAATTTAAGGGGGTCTGAATACTTTCCGTACCCACTGTATGTGTACTTTGTAGCCAGCCATGATGTTATGCCCACAGCATAATGGTAAAACATAATTTGGCAGTGGTTGTTTATTTACCTGCAAGCAATGTCTGTACAAAAGAATGTTGCATTTGCAGCTTGTGCCAGCTCCTTTTGCAGGAGCATTGGGTAGGCATATATTTCTCCACGGTAGTGATTCAAAGCTTGCAGCAAGACTCCATGTCTGCACACAGCTATTTCAAGGCCCTCTTCATCCACCTTGGCCCTGGACTTCTGTGATATTTCTCTGCCTGCTGTAAATGTTGCAGGCCCACAGACATCATGACCTGTCCTCTGAAAGTAGAGGCAATGCATTACATGTAATGCCAAGACAATTTTTTTAAAATAAACAAGGGTTTTAGAGTTGAACAAATCCTTACACTAATCATCTGGCTTCTAATTTGTTCAACAAAGGCAGATACTTTGGCATCTTGTGCAATGAACAGTCCATCAAAAAGAGATGGTTCATTTGTCCTGTTAAATAAGAAGATTTAATTGATCTCTGAAGTGACTTCCACTAAAGAGAAACAACAAAAACAGAAAAACAGAGAAACACAACAACTACAACTGACTTCAGTACAGCCTTAGATGCAATATATCTCTCTATATATACAGTATATATATATATATATATATATATACACATAAATAAAAGATTTCACTGACCCTTTGGACTTCTTGAACCGGTAATGTTTTCTATTACCATCTGCAGATATAGCCAGCATGTCTGGTGTACATGCTGGGCATTTAAAGGGTTCCGTCAGGCACAGATCTTCTTTCTTAAAATTGCAGAAGGCAAACTCTCGAAAGACTCTATGGAAGGTATCACCACAAATACGACTCGCCTAAAAAAAAGAGGGATGGTAATATTTTTGAAGTCAGAAATTCAAAAATGATCCGAATGAAAAAATCCCCACCCGACCAGTGCAAAGTGATCGATGTTCAAGCATTTTGAGAAATGCTTGTTGGGATAAAGCTGGGCTAGCCAATTTCATCTGCTCAAATGATGTGAACACATCAAACTTGAACAGCATTTAGTAGCTGGTGGTTGCTGGCCAGTATTTATATTCAGGCAAGTCACTAATCCCAGGAGTCCACTTGCAAGAACAAAATGGACAGCATATACTAGGCAGGGACAGGTTGTATGAACCTTAAAATAAACATGTGGTTACTATTTGACCAGTATATGTACAGCAAAAGACAAAAAATAACAGTAAGCCACTATTATGCATGATTTTATATACCGTTGATAGTCACCAAGACAGTCTGCTTTCCTGGGATAACTGTGGAAGCTTGGCTTGGACCACAGGAGCAAATTTGCATTGGTGGAGGAATAGGAAGCATACACGCTGCAGATTTCAGAAAGTAACATCAGTAAACTGCAGACAAGAACTTAAGTTGTACCATTGTGCATATAGTGGACATTATGAAAACATAGTGAGATCCTAAAAATTCTTCTAAATTCTTTAAACACACCTTGTTTGCAGAGTTGATACTGGCCACTCTCATCAATCACCACTAAGGATGTTGGTGGAATAGGCTTGAAAAAACCATCAATAATGGCTTCTGTGTCATGGAACACGTGCTTTCTGTGGATCTCAGAGTCACATGTCGAACAAAAAAACTGACACCCTGATGGAACACACTCTAGACACCGGACAACAGCGTCAACAGCTTTGCACTGTTGACAGCAATGCTGTGTTACAGTCTCTGCAGCCAGCATGCAATTTAAGATCTCTGGAAATGCAGCCCTAAATTTTTTTCAGACGTGACCTGTCTTTTGGTCCATACAGACATAGTGGGTGCCCCTTCTATTTCATCTGATGCAGAGACATTAACAGAATTTAGTAGGTTCTTCAGTCTCTGAAGACATTGATCTGAAAAAATAAATAAATAAATAAATAACAATTAGAGTAATAATGAAAACTACAGTAGCATTAATGCATTTTAATAAAGCAAATTATGTGACATTTTTCATTTTAAATGTGAAGGCTGAAATTATTTAGACTGTTAAATTTATAGTTACCAAGACTTGGGACCTCTTGTGGACTCGGGACCTCTTGTGGACTCTCCTCAACTTCTGCATGCTCCCTTGTGCCAGCGGGTTTAACTGCAAACACAAAATGTAATGATACAGAAAACATAACTGCTGACCAAAAGCATACACACTTGTAAAAAAGACTGTATATTTTACTAACCAGATCGATTCTTCTTATTAACACGTGGTATGATGTTCCCATGCTGGTCTCTATTCCTCCAGGAAACATTGCAGTCTTGAGTTCCCTTTTGTTTTTTTTTTTTTGTAGTCTAACATTAAAAACAAAATGAATTTTTTGGGGAGGCCTGAGCAGAACCCCACTTTTGAAAAAATGTAGGTAAATGGCATGATAGAGAAATATGTGAAAAATTTTACTTTTTGGGCTTCCAACTCATCTGCCATGGTTTTTGCTGCCTCCAGCCATTCTTTAAACTGTCTGAATGACTCTGATGCCATCTGAAGATTTTGATGAATTAATAAAGTCAAAAGTACAAACAAATACAAAAGGGAGAGAGAGAAAAACAAGAAAGAGAAAGAGAGAGAAGTAGGAGGAGGGAAGAAATTGGCTCTTAAAAGAACCGTTTTATTTTTATAATATTTCAGTGATGAAATAGATGGGTACAAAAACCTGAAAAACAAAAAGATGAGATTGGATTAGTTGTACCAACCCTGCATTTAATTTGTTTCTGAAATGATCACATGGGTCAAAGTAAAACACAAACTCTCAGAGCGCACCAAACAGAAACAGAACAGACCAGACCAGCTTGGGCTACAGACTGGCAAACAGATTTATTTCCTGACAACCTGAACATGATTCTGTCAAAAAATGTTGCAAATACAGCACCTTTAATGTTTTTAATAATTATTTAAAGCGTTATATCCCCAATTTAAAGTGGAATTGATAGTTTTAATGTACTGAAATTTTAAAAACTGTAATTTTGATTAAGTTATGTAGATAATATTCTTATAATGGTGACCCTACCTTAAAGCTAAAGATTTTTTTAAATCATTATTATTATTTTATTTTCATTATTATTTTACAGTTACATATGTAAGCTGAAAATATTACAGAAAGTTTTGTTCAGGTCAGAGAATGTAATTTATCAGACAATTTACAGGTCATAATTTAATTGCTATTTGCCATTCATCCATTAGTTGAGATTAGTCAGTAGATTAGGCATTAGTCTTTTCTAAACTTTTATTATTATTTTGGGATGGATTGCCTCCTAATTAATTCCGTCTATTTATACATTAACCGGACAAATTAGGGAAGGGTTATCCGGTCTATAGTTAATTGAGAAGCAAGGATTTTACGTTATAAAGTGCAAGAACTACCGAACATTACCTAGCTGGAATGTTTTCATGCGAGCGAGCAGCACATGATTCTAGCGATTAAGCACGTTGAGCATCAAGATCACCGTACGTTATTAATGGGTAAAACCAGACAATAACCAAAAAGTCGAGCTGAACTTACTTACTTCCAAATGAGTTGATACAATCAATATGAATACTTATGAATGTTAAAAATAAAAACACGATACTTAAAATACACACCTTAGCTACCACGGTCAGGGCATGGCATGGTCCAGGACTCCCTTCTTCTTCTTCGTTTGCATCATCTTCCTCTTTTTTCCTCTTCCGCTTTTTTTAATTGCGTGTGTGTGTGTCACAATGGTCATATAGTGGTATTTGTAACGTGGAAAAACCCAAATATCTGCAGTGCTTTTAAACATTTAAGCGATTTTTGTGCTTTCTTAGAAAAATTTTAAAGTTATTTTAAAATGTATTTAAAATTTTTAATATTATATTTTTATTTAAAATATAATAATAATAATTTAAATTGTATATGACAAGAGTTTAGGTCTAAAATAGCTCAAAAACAGTTTTCAGTATTAAGTAATCTTGTGTAAATACAAAAATAAAACAAATAGTATTTGAATTTCGTAACGACGTTCAAACGTCATTTCATGACACATGACACTACCAATAGTTACAGAAGCGCAAGAGGGCGCTTCACTTTAAAACGTAAGATTAGGTCGTAATAAACTGATTGCACATACGATCCATGGGGTCGTTTTTTCGAGGAGGGCAGGCTGTT
The DNA here is from genome assembly GCF_022985175.1 of Labeo rohita. Classification (NCBI taxonomy): domain Eukaryota; kingdom Metazoa; phylum Chordata; class Actinopteri; order Cypriniformes; family Cyprinidae; genus Labeo; species Labeo rohita. Next base: position 8,066 of record NW_026127767.1, on the reverse strand, counting down.
TCTTTACAACTGATGACAGAAAGACAGGAACATCTTGGATGACAAGGGGGTGAGTGAATTATTTGTGAACTGTTGTTCTGGAAGTGGACTTCTGCTTTAACGTTGAAAGAAAGAGAGGTAAGATGGAAGCTGCAAATCATTTAATATTACTTAACTGTTTTACCATAGAAATGTTAAATAACCTACAAATATATGCAGTGACGCAAACTACTCAAATTCTTTCTCAAATATGATCATTTTCAGATAGAGAAAGCGAGATTAAAGTTGTATGTGTGAATTACCTGCGTCAACCCTTTCATGCATGAATTATGAAAAACATTACCTGGATTTTTTTATTATTATTTTTGTAACTTTAATATGACACTAAAATTGAAATCCATTTTCATTTTTACAAAATTTTGTTTCATTTAAAAATTATTTAACTGTCCACATACGTGGACACCATGCAACAAAGGTGTAAAATGGGACATAAAGACATAGCTGACAATATGGAATATTGTGTTTTTTTTTAATGGCCTGTTATTCTATTCATATCAGCTCATTTATTAAAAACAATAATAGTACAATATAATAACAATAAAACACATATTGTAGAAACAATAATAACAGTAGTTATATATATGCAGAAACGTTTGCAGTATGGGTAAATCATGGAAAACATTCACTGCTGATTGTAACAACTTATTTCATCCTTATCTTACTTCATGTTAAATCATCTCAGTTATAGTATTCTGTACTGACTTCTTGACCTATTCTTTCCCTGTTTAGAAGGCAAAATGCAAATTTGTTTCCATATGAATGCGTAAAATTGCCATTTAATGCTGTAATATGTAATTTTAAATAACTTTATGTTGATATATTTGTTAAATGTCTGTTTTATTACAATATAAGACAATTATAACATCTTTGATAAAACAGAATAGATATACTAGCAGGTTACAGAAAAAAGGACTTTTATGCAATCTGACTGGTTTTTGGTGAATAAAAACTACATTTTACCCTAAATTTTATTTTATAAATTACTAACATATTCATCATACTTTACTGTACATACTGATATTTTTTTTTTACCTCAATTGACCTCCTTGAATAAAAGTTTTTCACAGATATGCCTAAGGCATTAAGCACACGGCCATGACTGTCAGCCATCTTGGATTAATGATGTCATCAAGCAAAGAATAATGCAAGAGAGTAGCCACTATGACAATACTGCTGACAGTCTACTGACACTGCCCTAAAGTGGTTTGGAGAAAATTACCATGATTAATGAACCTTAAATTAAGTTAAATTAACTGTCCACAAATGTGGACACCATGCATGAAAGGGTTAAAAACCCCGATTTTACCCCATCCTTCTTGAGAAATATAAGGTAGTGATTAGAGCTGCCCCCAATAGTAAACTAAGCGTTAGTCGACGAGAAGAGGCTTTGTCGTCCGGATTGATGAAACAATCCACAGGAAGTGGTGAGGTCACGCAGTCTGTGACGGACAGATTGTTAATGGCTGGTTTGTGTGGTAAAACATCAGGCAGGACATCCAAATACACAGGAAAAACAAAGTGGTTCCATACAGTTGCTAACACTAGGTGAGTGCTAAACGCAATACAATACTCGGCCCAGAATAGCAGGAAGGGCCTTGCATTTATAGTGAGTCTGATTGGATACACCTGTGTGCATACTCAGTGAGGTGGAACATGGGAAATGTAGTCCAGGGTGTAGTGCAACAGTCTGTGTAATGTGAAATGGCACAGGTGACCTCTGATGGCGGGCAGACCGGATTCGTGACAATGGTAAGGGTCGTAACATTTCTGTCAGACGCTTGAGGTATTCGGCCAATTACAACACAATGAATAGCTGGCCAATCAGAGAACACTTTTTTTAGAACGATGAGCTTTGTAAAAATCGAGGCAGAAAAGCAGGGCAGAGAGGAGTAACAATAATGTACAGTATGTTGAAAATAATGTGTTTTTTGAACCTCAAGCCGCGTGAACGCATTGCGTTACACCAAATACACAAAATAATGTTCTTTTTAGAAACATCATATGACCCCTTTAGCTCTTTGGTGTTCTGCTATTGAATATCAGATTATCAGTTTTATATGCCAGTATACAACGGTTTTGTAGAGGTGATATATCGAAGAACCATGTTTGGTGTTCCACATAACAAGTGAACAATAAATACAATTTTTATTTTTGTAAAAAACATTTTACTAATAAAGAGCATTTTGTTTAAATGGAAAGATCCCATGGTTGTGAAAGGTTCTTCATGGACCCATTGATGCTAATAAAGAACCTTTCATTTTGAGAGTGTATGCATTTTAATGTGTGAAAGTGCAGGCCCAGACGATGTAGCGTGAACAAGGCAGCAACATCAGAAAATGTTGCCCCCCTTTTTTTTTGGCCACAGCATTTGATCTAACAGAGTGACCATGCGAAAACAAGAGGCATCGTCACACCTCAGTAAAGAACTTGATATCGTACTACAGTTATGAATGTGTCATGCACCCATGCAGATGATGCACAGCAACAAATCAACAAGCAAACTATGGGAAGTCTGCTATATGAGGTAGCAGCTGCTAGCTGGCCACCACGTCCACCTTCAAGAGAGCAAATGGAAGCATTGAAAACCGGATGTGACGGTCCTCGGACTGAGCCAGACAAACGGTACCCATTCTGCTTTTACACATTCTTGGGGCCATATCATTGGATAAACCATACAAAGGGCATAAAGACTAATAAATGAAACCATACCCGCCATTTGACCCACTACACAGTGATTAAATCAGAAGTTATCAAAAATCGTGTTCTTCTGTCTGTCTGGTGTAGGCCTAGTAGCAGCTGTGGTGGGGTTTGTAAGGAAGTTTTCAATAGTGTTTCATTTAGTGTTTATGTATAGTTGTCTAGTTAAATGGCAGCATGGTGCCAGTGATTGGTTGGTTGACCGAAAGATCTTGATACCGGCTTGTTCTGAGTATTTCATCCACTTTGATTAACAAAAACTGCCCCTACCTTTGCACCAATATGTGTAGCCTTCACTTTCCCTTACTTAAAATGAATACATTTTGCTGGTTTCATTTTCACAGTGGTCGATGAGAGACTGATCTGCATAATACCTACCAAACATAGGACATAAATTGTGATTCTCCTTTCACTTTCCATTTCCTTGAAATCATTGCAGTTATTCAGTCCTCCCTCCTTCCCTCCCTCCCATAGTATGATGCATTGCTGTGGACACGAGCTAGCTGGTCACGACTGTTAGCTTGCTTTTTGTGCCCAAGAGCATGATTTGTTTAAGCCCATATGTCTTACTAACAACAAACTACGCTTCTAATCACAGGTTGAGAGCTGTAGTTCCAACCATGTATGTTTGCGACACTGTTTGCAAATGTTCGTTTGAACTATGGTTTCGGGAAACACTGAATCGTTGAACTATGTTGGTATCAATGGAACTTGCGACCATAGTTGGCTAACGATGCTTTTGAGAAATGCACCACTGACTGAGTGTGTTATATCTTTTCTAACTGTTCAGACTTGTGGTTTTCCTAAAACTGAAGATTAAAAATCATAAAAATACAATAGACTTACATTGAGGGAATGTTCAAATGAGCCAACACTATTCAAACTGTCAAAATCTAAACTCCCAAAATCCTTTGAGACTCAGTGGATCCTTTTCACAAGACTGTGATGGCACGTTTCAACAGTCATCAACATCGTAAATGTTCAAAAGTTTTTTATATTTTTAATTTAATTTTTTTAAATGTACGTGCATTTATAACACTATTTGTATTATATCACTTTGGCATCAAATTGCAAAAATAACTTGTTAATGCTAATGTGAGGGTTTCTAATGCAGTGTCTATGGGAAGGACATTATCTTTTCTGGCTGCCATTATGAGTCTCTCTCTCTATTTTTTTCCTCCTTTTTTTAATTGGTGAAAACACTATTGTGGGTTTTTTCTTTTGCTATTTGAGCAAATGAGAATGCAAAAAAAATATTTGTGGTACTCTCCCATTCACTGCTCTCAAAGTTAACCTAAATATGATGACTTATGCTGCTGAGAAACCTGGAAATGTGAAAAAAGTCCACTGACCCTGCACATGCAAAATCTGCCAAAAATCTGCCATTTTGTCCGACAAACAAATAAGACAGGAGAGTAGATTAACTTCGGTGAACTTGAAAATGGTATGTATTGTTCATGGCTCTGAATCGATTCAAAGAATGAAAATTGAAAACAAACCAGGAACAGAACTAGAAACGAAATCTAATTTCATAGTTCCAAACAGAATCGAAAATTTTAAATAGCCTTTAACCAGTTAATAATGCTATTTTATCATTCCTTTTACTATTCAAAATTTGCTGTCATTTTTGTGACATTGCAGCCTGTTCATTATTAATAAAATACAGTTAAAGAAATTATTAAAAAATTACAGTGCTCCATTGTACAATCTGTTTTATTTAGCGTGACCACCGCCTAACTGTGCTGATACAGCCGATGTGCAGGATGATGTTTTTACGTCGATGCGAGTGAAGCACAAACCCTATTTCATAATTCATAATATTTTAGCATCCACGTAAAACTGGAAACATTTGAATTAATTCCAAATGAGAGAGGTAGGCATTACCTTAAATTAATTTGTTTTTGGATTGACATTTTTATAGCCTAAACCAGTGGTTCTCAACCACGTTCCTGGAGGCCCCCCAACACTGTATTGTTTTCCATGTCTCCTTAATCAAACACACCTGATTAGGATCATCAGCTCATTAGTGGAGACTCTGAAATGGGTGTATCAGACAAAAGAGAGATGCAAAATGTGCAGTGTTGGGGGGCCTCCAGGAACATGGTTGGGAACCACTGGCCTAAATGCATAGCCTTAACTCCAGAAGATTTGTTGTGGACAGATGGAAACTAATAACTGTGTTTATAAGGTTTGTAAACATTTTGCTTTACCTGCATTTTTGAATGTAGAAAATAAAATGCGTCATGACCTTACGCAACTTTTTTTTTTTTTCTCTCTCTCAGAACGCAATATTATATGAGTATCGTTTTTTAAACAATGCGGCAAACATTTTTAAATGTTTTTAAATATCTTAAAATGTCTTTAAACACTTTAATGTCGTTAAAGTGTTAACAGATTTGTTTATTTTGTTTAGTAGCTTACATTTGGCCAAAATCTAGAAAAGGTGCAGTGGGTTAAGATACCAGATCTCTTCATGTTTTTTTTTTTTCTGTTTTTCTTTTTGAGTAAAGAAAACACTGTGCTTTATTATTGTTATTATTATTATTATAGTTTATATATATATATATATATAATTATATTAACTGGTAGAAACGGTAAAACATCGATTCTGCTAGGAGTAAACCGACTGAATTTCTTTTCTCTTTTTTTCAAGCCCTGGTATTGACATTTCTGTGGTTGAAACAAGATATCTTCTGATGTTCATTCATGTTTATTTTTGCTTTAACTAGTAAATATGAAAAGATGATTGGTTCACGTGCCTCTTGAACTGAGATACTACAGCTCAAAATACCCCACGGATCATTTATTATATAATTTTGAAAATGCTTATTTTGAGTGGAAGCAGAACCAGGCTGTTTTAGTGCATGTCTCTTTAAAAGCAAATGAGCTGCTGCTCCCCGCCCCGTTGTTCCATTTCAGCTGGTATCTCAGAGACTTTGCCAAAAAACTGTTCGTTTTTTTTTTTTTTTCTATCATGCTGAAATCATGCATTTTAAAGCCATTTCAGTTTTAACTTCTGATATAGGGTTTTCTGGACACACACATCAAAAGCATGCAAGCGGCTGTCACATGGCATGTGAGCACTAAACTAAGCTCTCTTTCACACACAAGTTTATGTTACACGCATAAGTTACAAAAACACAGTTGGTTATGTCTGTGAAGGTAAATAGCTGGGAAAGAAACTAAAATAATTTACTTTTCCAAGACATGTTTTGTGATTGAAAGGGATATGCGAGGGAGTGACAACACACCTGATTCACACCTGAGAGACAAAAGGCCCTCCTTTAATGGCCCATCAGTGAGACTGTGACTGTCAGGTAGAAACAATGTGGGAAGATTCAAAGAAAGAAGTTTTAGATTATTTGTGTTTTATTTACAACACAGTACAACACAATCAAAACATACATAATAAAGTTCAAAGGCACATGTTAATATCAGGAGTGAAACAGAATGACATATGCGAGAAGTGGGCGGATCCAAATGCAAAGCTTTATTGAGTCATAGACATGATCATATACAGGCAGGGTCAGACAATGGCAAACAGGTATATAAAGGCAAGACACAAGAGTAATCCAAGACAGGCGAGAGTCGTTCAACAGTGAATGTAATCCAGGGGGATATGCAAAAGGGTGATCCACTAAACCAGCGAGACTTCATACGAGGAGCAAACAGAGTCCGAAACGGCAAGACAAAGGGTAAATCCACGACATGCGATAATAATTCCAGGGCAGGCTGCTGACGAGACAAGACAATATATCCAGACTAAAATACAAGACTCAAATGACAAAAACTAGGAAAACAAAAAATAATTAGACTTAGCAAACTACGAAGTGGCTCCATAAAGATGCTAACACTAGGTGAGTGCTAAACGCATTACAATACACGGCCCAGAATAGTGGGAAGGGCCTCATATTTATAGTGAGTCTGATTGGATACACCTTGTCATTTTTATTTTTATTTATTTTCCTCTTACTCCCAGGGTGTTTCCCTCCATGGTTTATCAAATTCTGTAGTAGACATGAAAATAATACATGATTACATGATTACAGAAAAATAAAAAGCTACGTATGAAATGGAAAATCATTTTCATTTCCATGTATTTGATGTGTCTACCGAATTTGAATTTGGAAAAGCAAAGTCCAGCGTCTTACAAATGCTGACCCTGTCATTTTGGAAAAGCAATAGAAAAATCACACTATTTCACATGTCCAGCCTCAACTCTCAAATATACAACAGCACATTATGACAAAACTGGTTCTTCACAGACGAAACCCACAGACTGTTAATAAAAAATGTCTTGGTTCCACAAAGGAGAGACAAAGACAAAAGGCAGAGTTGATTGTCCATGTCTTATCTAATAAGTTGTAGTTAAATGCAGAGGTACAACAATAAAATATACAACTTGGGTATTCCAAACGTATTTGCTATAGACATCAAAAAAGCAACCGGCACATAAAACAAAGCATTTGGATTGTTTCATGTAGATGACTACTTTTGCCTGTTGGTGTAAAAGATCCTAGTAGTCATAGACAGAGATTGGTCAGCATAAATCTAGATGCACACTTCACTAATTCAGTAATTTTAAGAAATGCAACACATGTAATGCATCCTAGGTAATGATCCTACAAAGTTAATGCATTACATTTCACAATAATTTTCTGACATATTATTTATCACTAAATATTCAAAAGCAATTGCAAATTGTATTTGCAATTGTATTTTAAATTGCATTTTTAATTTTTGGATGTGTATATGTTAACAATTTAAACACAAATGCAATTTGCACATTTTCATTTCCATGTATTTGATGTATCTAAACAAATTGAATTGGAAAAGCAAAGTCCAACGTCTTACAAATGCTGACCCTGTCATTTTGGAATAGCAATAGAATTTGTTTTTTTTTTTTTTTTTTTTTTTCCCCGGCCTGTCAGTAACACAGATAACACATGACAGTGTGTATGTGTAGCTATGTTATCATCATTCACGGCCATTTTTTTTTTTTTATGTATTTAATTAATTTAATTTTATGTACCTTTTTATTTAACCATACTATTACAGACAAGACCGGGGGGATAGAGAAAACGGGGAAAAAAAATAAAATAAAATAAAATAAAAATTGGGGAGAAAGTCAACAGAAGAGGGGGAAAGAGAGAGAGAGAGAGAGAGAGAGAGAGAAGAAAAAAAAAAAAAAAAAAAAAAAAAAAAAAAAAAAAAAGGAGAAGGAGGATAGAGAAAGAGAGAAAGATCAAAAAAAGATAATCTGCTTCCATACCTGCTGACAAAAGGAGAAAACAACAGAAGACACAACAGCAGAGTAACTGCAGCAACAA
>NW_026127766.1:0-17227 GCF_022985175.1 Labeo rohita | reverse complement strand
GCCTGAGATCCGTGCAGCTACTGTTGGATCATCTGGTTGAAATGAAAGATAGAGCTGCGTGTCATCAGCATAGCAGTGGTAAGAGAAGCCATGTAAATGGAGAATAGGAGGGGTCCAAGAACTGATCCCTGAGGGACCCCAGTGACCAGATGATGTGCTTTGGATACCTCCCCTCCCCAGGCCACCCTGAAAGACCTACCTGTGAGACAGGATTCAAACCAGCGAAGAGGAATCCCTGTGTAGCAAATCAGCTCAAAAGGAAAATAACTGGTTATAATTAAATATGAATATTTAATCAGATCTTAGAATTAACTGTAGCAGAATTAACGTTACAATTATTTGATCTGTTCGTCCACCGAATAGACAGTATAATCATTAATCAATTCTAGGAAAGGTTACTTTCTGGCCAAGAAGGAATAAATTTCCTACTTCAGTTAGTACTAGCAGTAACTTAACTTGTAGTAAACTCAAAATGTAGCATGTAGCAAGATCAAATATTCAGTGACTTCAAATTGTGAGCAGCACACGGAGACGATCAATTGTGAATATATGCAATTTAATAAATGGAACTGCAGTTAACATACAACTAAGCAAAACACGTGTACATATACATAGAGAAAGAGAGTGAGAAAAGAGAGAGAGAGAGAGAGAGAGAGAGAGAGAGAGAGAGAGGCAAGAATGGCAGTATTTAGCATCAGTTAACCAGCGACCACATGAGAATCATCAGAGAAGCAAAATCACCTTAAACAGGGGCTCAACTTAAAATGCGCATCTAAATAGTTGTAAAGGTTACTTGCACTGGCTTTGTTGCTGAACAAGAGTCCTGATGTGGTAGACAATGGAAGTTGGAACCATAGACCATTAAACACCCATATAAATGTAGAACGTGAGGCCAGGTCTGTAATTTATATGCAAATGTCAAAAGGCTAAAAGGTTCTCTACAATGTAAATCCTAAACGATCATCAATGATCCTAAGCAGACGCTACACCTGTTATACCCAGTGATGAGAGGGTGGACAGGAGGATCTGATGATTGACTGTGTCAAAAGCAGCAGAAAGATCCAGCAAAATGAGTACTGATGATCTGGAATCAGCTTTTGCAATCCGCAAGGCTTCGGTGACTGACAGTAGTGCAGTTTCATTTTAAGGTCCACTCCTGAACCCTGACTGGTTAGCATCCAAACAGTGATAGCTGGTTAAAAACGACTCGTTCAAGTGTTTTTGCTATGAATGGAAGTAGAGAGATCGGTCTATAGTTATCTATAAGTGAAGTGTTTAATGTAGGTTTTTTGAGCAGTGGGGTTACCCGAGCCTGCTTGAATGCAGTGGGGAAAGTGCCTGTGAGGAGAGATGTGTTGTTGTTGTTGATGTGAGTAAGTGCTGGTAAGAGTGTAGGAGAGATTGCTTGGAGAAGGTGAGAGGGGATAGGATCTAGTGGGCATGTTGTAGGATGGCTGGAGAGGAGAAGTTTGGATACTTCTGCCTCAGAGAGGGGACAGAAGGAGAAGAGTGGGGTGTTAGCTGTGGATGTTGTCGGTATTAGTTCCTGTACGTGTGGAGCCAAGAACTGGCTGCTGATAGTTGTAGTTTTGTCAGTAAAGAATGTGGCGAAATCGTCGGCTGTTATAGAAGTGGTGGGAGGTGGTGCGGGAGGGCAGAGGAGCGAATTGAATGTTTTGGAGAGGTTACGTGTGTCTGGATCATTGTTGATCTTGATGTGGAAGTATGAGGATTTGGCAGTATGGACTTGCATGGTCAGTATGGACTGACCATGACCTTGGTTAGCGAAACTGGGCTGGAATGGGGATGCGTTTGTACTGGGATCTTAGGAGAACAGGCTTTTAGAGGGGTTTTGGCCACTTCTTTAGCTGGCCAGGCTGGTCTTAGCTGATCAGGCTGAGAGACCAGCTAAAACCAGCTACTTCCAGCTTAAAGCATCTAAGACCAACAAACTATCTTAGACTGGTTTTAGCTGTTTTTTTTTCATCAGGGATTTGACAAAAATAAATAAATAAATAAATAAATAAATAAATAAATAAATGAAGTTTAACAAAAGAACAGGGAAGGTAAAATATGTGGCATTAACAGATCTGTTTCTTTTAAGGTGCTGTATACTGTAAATAAACCTGACCATGACCTTGGTTAGCGAAACTGGGCTGGAATGGGGATGCGTTTGTACTGGGATCTTAGGGGAACACATAAGCAGACCTGTAGAACAGTTTTATTATAATAGGACACCTGTATTGAGTCATATTGTGCTTGGTACTAAACTGTTTTGTTACACTCTTTGTGGAAGATTGTATCCATAATGTCAGATTTTGTTGGATAGTGGTTTGAATCTTACTGCAGACAGTGAAAAGTGATACATGATGGTGGTCAGAGCTGCTTTGTGATGATGCAAATTAAACAACAGCTATAACAGCAGATGTAGACGATTGTACAAAGCAGCAGGGGTTTTTTTTAGGCACAAGCATAATGCCATAATTTTTACAAACAGCTTTTGATAAACAAATTACATACTGTACACATTAACATTTAATTTATCTTAATGAGGCAAACTCACCTCACACATGATGAGATACACATTATGTGGCAAAATATTCATTAAAGTTATTGAAATACTGTTGAAGAAATCATAGTTACCTTATAATGTAATAACGAGGCAGGCCTGGCTTTGGTTTATTATCTCAGGAGTCTTCCATCTTCACAAACCTGTAGGAAAGTATGAGAAAACATGAGCATTTGGTCATTCAAGGTTCTGCAGCACTGGGACCTTTTGGTTCAGTCTGTTTAGGGATTTGATCAAGACAATTAAAGGGACTCACCCTCCACTTGTTACAAACCTTTATGAGGGTTTTTTTTTTTTTTTTTAGCTTTAGAACACCAAAGACGACATTTTGATGAGCGTTGGTATCAAACGGTTAACAGTAGACATTGACTACCACAGTGGGTTTTTTATACATTTGGTTTGTGGTCACCGGCAAACTGAGCAACATCCAATTAAAAGTCAAAGATCTCAGGTGATCTGATGTCAAAGGAAGGGGGAGAGGAAAAAAGCAGTACTCCATTTTGATTCAAAAGCTTCAAAATGGAGCTCAATCTCAAATAGACCAAGAATGTAACTTTCTGTAAATCCAACTGGAAAACAACTCCATCTCAGATAAATGTAAGAAGACATTGCATGTTCTCAGAGTAAACAAGCTAAAGGATCTTCTCCTCATCTGTTGAAGGTCTATGAAACTGAAATGGCTGTAGTTTCTGATATGTTTCCCGTCAGAGTATGCAACATGGAGACGAAAACTGTAACTCAACCGAACCAGAGAAGAGTCTCTCTCTCTCTCTCTCTCTCTCTCTCTCACACAAACACACTTTAGTACATAAAAGACTCACAACAACAATTTCATAATTTCTTTAAGTTTTATTTAAAAGCAATTTAAATATCAATTTGGGTTCTGAGATTTTCATCCTACTTCTCAACACCAATTGTCAGTGGTCTGTAAGGTCTCTAGACTGTAATGACTTCTCCCAGCTCAGTTACTGAGCAGCTGTACAGGGCCGATTGAGATCTTCCAAATTTCTGAATCAGTCTGTGTACACCCAAACTGATTTCCTGAATCAATTTGCGTACATTCCAATAAATTCGGCCCACAGCCAAACACAAGTCTAGCCAGCTGAACCTACCCGAGAACATCTGAGCCAAGCTGGATATAGCCAAACCAGTCTGCCACCCCGCAGCAATAACCTGGCACACAGATGCAACCAGCATTCGGTCCTCTCTCACACGGGCAAACCATTGCTGGATTCTTAAATGGCAAACTCTTGAGTTTCCTGTGGTGGTTATTTCATGTGTGGATCTCTTGGGTACAGACATAACTTTCTCCTCAGTGAATTTAGGAAGTACTGTAAAATATTTTAGGTTTTTATAAAATTCTATGAGAGGCATTTATCCCACACCAGGCTGCTCTCCCTCGCAGATCAAAATGAGTGACGCAACTGAAGCGGCTACACTATATAGGCTCCGATCTCCGCCCACTTCTGCGCTCTTGTCTCCGCCCACAACCAGCCGAACTTATAGCTCTCTAAAATCTGCAAAGCCATTATGAGGAGAAAGCATTTTCAGTCATGCGCACTTTCACTTCCCTTTTACATTCATACCAGCAATGAAATTGAATCAGTATATTTTCCTGTAAACAGTGTTGAACAGCACAGCATTAAACACATTAAACACTGACTGCTGTTTAAACGTTATGAGCCGTGGCACAGGATGACATCAGCCATTCGTGGTCGCATGCCATCTAAGAATGTTCGAGAAGGTTAACCACATCCAGTGAACACAGAACTGACATCATTGACACAACGTCAGAAGAAAAAAAAAAAAAAAAAAAAAGACAGAAGGGGAATTCCTTTTGCGCTTGTTGAAGACCAGTCGTGCTGCTGCATTCTGAATCATTTGTAAAGGTTTGATTGTGCATGAGGGAAGACCGGCTAGAAGAGCATTGCAGTAGTCCAGCCTGGAGATGACCAGGGCCTGGACAAGAAGTTGTGTGGCCTGCTCAGTTAGAAAGGGCCTGATCTTTCTAATGTTGTGTAGGGCAAACTTGCAAGATCGAGCAGTTTTAGCAATGTGGTCTTTGAAAGTCAGCTGGTCATCAAAGATAACACCAAGATTTCTGGCAGAACTTGATGGGGTAATTGTTAAAGTATCTAAGTTGATGGTGAAATCATGCTGTAGAGTCGGAGTGGCAGGGAAAATAAGGAGCTCAGTCTTTGCCAAGTTGAGCTGTAGGTGATGTTCTTTCATCCACTCCGAGATGTCCACCAAGCAGCCTGAGATCCGTGCAGCTACTGTTGGATCATCTGGTTGAAATGAAAGATAGAGGTGCGTGTCATCAGCATAGCAGTGGTAAGAGAAGCCATGTGCCTGTATGATGGGCCCCAGTGATGTAGTGTAAATGGAGAATAGGAGGGGTCCAAGAACTGATCCCTGAGGGACCCCAGTGACCAGATGATGTGCTTTGGATACCTCCCCTCCCCAGGCCACCCTGAAAGACCTACCAGTGAGACAGGATTCAAACCAGCGAAGAGGAATCCCTGTGTAGCAAATTAGCTCAAAAGGAAAATATTTATGATTAATTATAACTGGTTATAATTAATTATGAATATTTAATCAGATCTTAGAATTAACTGTAGCAGAATTAACGTTACAATTATTTGATCTGTTCGTCCACCGAATAGACAGTATAATCATTAATCAATTCTAGGAAAGGTTACTTTCTGGCCAAGAAGGAATAAATTTCCTACTTCAGTTAGTACTAGCAGTAACTTAACTTGTAGTAAACTCAAAATGTAGCATGTAGCAAGATCAAATATTCAGTGACTTCAAATCGTGAGCAGCACACGGAGACGATCAATTGTGAATATATGCAATTTAATAAATGGAACTGCAGTTAACATACAACTAAGCAAAACACGTGTACATATACATAGAGAAAGAGAGTGAGAAAAGAGAGAGAGAGAGAGAGGCAAGAATGGCAGTATTTAGCATCAGTTAACCAGCGACCACATGAGAATCATCAGAGAAGCAAAATCACCTTAAACAGGGGCTCAACTTAAAACGCGCATCTAAATAGTTGTAAAGGTTACTTGCATTGGCTTTGTTGTAACAACGTTTGTATTGCTGAGCGGGAGAACTTCTCTTTGTCTCCATTTATGGCCCATTTGCATGTTTATTGCTGGCCTGGGGAATTGATGCAGTTTTACCCACAATATAGTACAAACAGTACGATGCATTTTCTAATCACATGGTGTACACCATTGTTCAGAAAATAAAGTGCAGATCATACCAAGAATGAAACATCTAGAAGGTATTAAACCAGAGATACATTCATACATCAAAAAATACACATTTAGAGATTAACTAGTACCAATAACAAGGGGTAACTGGGCTAATATAGCATAGAATCATACAAGCAACACATGCATATACCAAGTACATTTATAGCTGGTTAAATATAGTCTAAATAAAGAAAAAGGTTTCTGTGTGTGTGCGTTATGTGTATTGGGAATAGTCTGCCAGCCACCAAGGAGCTGAGGTGCTTGGTGCTGGTGATTGCCCCCCTTATGGAATGCCTTTGAAGTCCAATGGGGAGACAAGAGTTGATCTGCTTAGCATCTTCGTGAGAGTGAGGAGGGAACCATAGACCATTAAACACCCATATAAATGTAGAACGTGAGGCCAGGTCTGTAATTTATATGCAAATGTCAGAAGGCTAAAAGGTTCTCTACAATGTAAATCCTAAACGATCATCAATGATCCTAAGCAGACGCTACACCTGTTATACCCAGTGATGAGAGGGTGGACAGGAGGATCTGATGATTGACTGTGTCAAAAGCAGCAGAAAGATCCAGCAAAATGAGTACTGATGATCTGGAATCAGCTTTTGCAATCCGCAAGGCTTCGGTGACTGACAGTAGAGCAGTTTCATTTTAAGGTCCACTCCTGAACCCTGACTGGTTAGCATCCAAACAGTGATAGCTGGTTAAAAACGACTCGTTCAAGTGTTTTTGCTATGAATGGAAGTAGAGAGATCGGTCTATAGTTATCTATAAGTGAAGTGTTTAATGTAGGTTTTTTGAGCAGTGGGGTTACCCGAGCCTGCTTGAATGCAGTGGGGAAAGTGCCTGTGAGGAGAGATGTGTTGTTGTTGTTGATGTGAGTAAGTGCTGGTAAGAGTGTAGGAGAGATTGCTTGGAGAAGGTGAGAGGGGATAGGATCTAGTGGGCATGTTGTAGGATGGCTGGAGAGGAGAAGTTTGGATACTTCTGCCTCAGAGAGGGGACAGAAGGAGAAGAGTGGGGTGTTAGCTGTGGATGTTGTCGGTATTAGTTCCTGTACGTGTGGAGCCAAGAACTGGCTGCTGATAGTTGTAGTTTTGTCAGTAAAGAATGTGGCGAAATCGTCGGCTGTTATAGAAGTGGTGGGAGGTGGTGCGGGAGGGCAGAGGAGCGAATTGAATGTTTTGGAGAGGTTACGTGTGTCTGGATCATTGTTGATCTTGATGTGGAAGTATGAGGATTTGGCAGTATGGACTTGCATGGTCAGTATGGACTGACCATGACCTTGGTTAGCGAAACTGGGCTGGAATGGGGATGCGTTTGTACTGGGATCTTAGGAGAACAGGCTTTTAGAGGGGTTTTGGCCACTTCTTTAGCTGGCCAGGCTGGTCTTAGCTGATCAGGCTGAGAGACCAGCTAAAACCAGCTACTTCCAGCTTAAAGCATCTAAGACCAACAAACTATCTTAGACTGGTTTTAGCTGTTTTTTTTCATCAGGGATTTGACAAAAATAAATAAATAAATAAATGAAGTTTAACAAAAGAACAGGGAAGGTAAAATATGTGGCATTAACAGATCTGTTTCTTTTAAGGTGCTGTATACTGTAAATAAACCTGACCATGACCTTGGTTAGCGAAACTGGGCTGGAATGGGGATGCGTTTGTACTGGGATCTTAGGGGAACACATAAACAGACCTGTAGAACAGTTTTATTATAATAGGACACCTGTATTGAGTCATATTGTGCTTGGTACTAAACTGTTTTGTTACACTCTTTGTGGAAGATTGTATCCATAATGTCAGATTTTGTTGGATAGTGGTTTGAATCTTACTGCAGACAGTGAAAAGTGATACATGATGGTGGTCAGAGCTGCTTTGTGATGATGCAAATTAAACA
Source organism: Labeo rohita (assembly GCF_022985175.1). Classification (NCBI taxonomy): domain Eukaryota; kingdom Metazoa; phylum Chordata; class Actinopteri; order Cypriniformes; family Cyprinidae; genus Labeo; species Labeo rohita. The sequence continues at coordinate 9,496 of NW_026127766.1, read as the reverse complement.
ACAGCTATAACAGCAGATGTAGACGATTGTACAAAGCAGCAGGGGTTTTTTTTTAGGCACAAGCATAATGCCATAATTTTTACAAACAGCTTTTGATAAACAAATTACATACTGTACACATTAACATTTAATTTATCTTAACGAGGCAAACTCACCTCACACATGATGAGATACACATTATGTGGCAAAATATTCATTAAAGTTATTGAAATACTGTTGAAGAAATCATAGTTACCTTATAATGTAATAACGAGGCAGGCCTGGCTTTGGTTTATTATCTCAGGAGTCTTCCATCTTCACAAACCTGTAGGAAAGTATGAGAAAACATGAGCATTTGGTCATTCAAGGTTCTGCAGCACTGGGACCTTTTGGTTCAGTCTGTTTAGGGATTTGATCAAGACAATTAAAGGGACTCACCCTCCACTTGTTACAAACCTTTATGAGGGTTTTTTTTTTTTTTTTTTGAGCTGTAGAACACCAAAGAAGACATTTTGATCAGTGTTGGTACCAAACTAGACACTGACTACCACAGTATTTTTTATACATTTGGTTTGTGGTCATCTGCCATCTGAGCAACAAGACTCCATTTTGATTCAACAGTTCAATCTCAAACGGCCCAAGAATGGAACTTATTCCATCTCAGATAAATGTAAGACAACATTGCATGTTCTCAGAGCAAACAAGCTAAAAGATCTTCTCCTTGCCTATTTCAGTTTCTAGTTTCTGATGTCTGTTTCCACGAGTTCTGTCAGAGTATGTGACACGCAAATGATTACTGCCACCTCGACTGCATCAAAGCATCACACATACACACAAGTAAATAAAAACACAACAATTTTACCAGTTCTTGTTTTATTTCAGAATAACTTTAATATCAATCTAGTTTCTCCACTTTTCATCCAATTAAAATCATAATAGATTCTTAAAGGGATAGTTCACCCAAAAGCCATCATAGGCGTATATGGCTTATATTAAAATAGGCATATATGAGTTGTATTAAAGGAGAAGTCCACTTCCAGAACAACAATTTACAGATAATGTACTCACCCCCTTGTCATCCAAGATATTTATGTCTTTCTTTCCTCAGTTGTAAAGAAATTATGTTTTTTGAGGAAAACATTTCAGCATTAGTTCACCCGTTTTGAGTCTTCGGATTTTGAGTCATTTGTTCATCTTATGTGATTCAATAGAACATAGCGTCATGGACGTGCATCCCAGAGCCTGTGCTAAACAAGCTTTTGTGCTTAAAAAGTATACAAATTTTTATTTTCCAAAAAAAATGCCAGATTGTTTCGCTAGATAAGACCCTTCTTCCTCGGCTGGGATTGTTTAGAGCCCTTTGAAGCTGCATTTAAACTACATTTTGGAAGTTCAAATTCGGGGCACCAATGAAGTCCATTATATGGAAAAAAATCCTGAAATGTTTTACTCAAAAACCATAATTTCTTCACGACTGAAGACAGAAAGACATGAACATCTTGGATGACAAGGGGGTGAGTAAATTATTTGTGAATTGTTGTTCTGGAAGTGGACTTCTACTTTTTAAAAAAATGTTCTGGCTCTTTTAAGCTTTATTATGGCAAAAGGTGGGTGTTTCAAAGCAAAACAAGTCAAACAGGTCCAATAAAGTGCATCCATCCATAAAAAAAGAACCTCAAATGGCTCCATGGGGTGAATAAAGACCTCCTGTAGTGAATTGATGTGTTTTTGTAAGAAAAATATCCATATTCAAAACGTAATAAATCACTTTAAATCTAGCTTGTGCTCATGGTTAAATTTTTGGGTGAACTAACCCTTTAATAGCCTACAGGGAGGCATGGTGGCTCAGTGGGTAGCAATGTTGCTTCAAAGCAAGATGGTCCCCGACAATCTAAAGACATGTAGTACTGGTGAATTGGATAAAGTAAAATTGGCCATAGTGAGTGAGTGTGTCCCAGAACTGGGGTTGTATGAGTTAGTGCAACACTCTCAGTGTTGGGGTGTGGCAGGAAGTGCATCCGGTGTGAAACAAGCGCCAAATCGGTCGTTGTGGCGATCAGATAAAAGGGAGCAAGCCAAAAGAGACAGAATAGCCCATTACCAATCACAACTTTGTAGTTGATTAGTTGTATCATTCCAACAGTGTTCTACACAGTAAATATATTGTTTTCTCCATTTGTTGTTGAGCTATTGTATGGTCACGATCGATATTTGTGAAATTCTTGAATCAGGGTTATTAAACCTGAACCACTTCAGCACACAGAAAAACCCAACTTCTGCCAGCTGAACCCTTTACCCTGATGTCAGAAGGAGGGGAACTTCTGTAAACATGCTACACTCTGTTCTTTATGCTCTTAAAAATAAAGGTGCTTCACGATGCCATAGAAGAACCTTTTTTGTCTAAATGGTTCTATAAAGAACCTTTAACATCTGAAGAATTTTTCTGTTTCACAAAATGTTCTTCGTGGCAAAAGAAGGTTCTTCAGATTATAAAAAGGTAAGAAAGAGATGGTTCTTTAAAGAACCTTTGACTGAATAGTTCTTTGTGGTTCTTCTATGGCATCGCTGTGAAGAACCTTTTAAAGCACCTTTATGTGAGTGTACGCTCTTTTTCAAAGCTAAAGAATATGAATCATTCTTTTGCTTCACTGAATAATTTATTTTCAGAACACTTTGTATTAGATTAGACAGAGATTAATGCTAAACATTCCCTGTAAATATATAATGAAAATTACTCATCACTGCCTGAGGTCAAACAAGCTACAAATGCAGTAGCTTAAGTAACAACTGTGCTTCTAAAACTACTAAAAAGTAAATGCTTCCAGTTTAATATACACTGTAAAAAAATAAAAAGCACAATTTGTTGAGTGAGCTTAAAATAATTTGTTACCCTGCTGCCTTAAAATTTTAAGTTCAATCAACTAAAATAAGTTTAGTCAACTTGAAATGTTAAGTTGTACTAAGTAACAACTTAGATATTTGTGTTTGCTAAACTTAACAGATGTAACAGTAAGTAACCCAGCTGCCTTAAATTTTTAAGTTGATTCAACTCAAATATCTAAGTTGTCACTTAGTATAATTTTACATTTAAAGTTGAATAAACTTTTTTTGAGTTGACTGAACTTAAAATTTTAAGGCAGCCAGGTTACAACTTATTTTAAGTTGACTCAACAAATTGTTTTTTACAGTGTACTGCCTTCTAATGGTTTGAACTAAAGTGTAATAGTAAACAAAATGCAATGGCAAACAAAACATGAAATAGAGAAAAGTAATACTATTTTCTCTAGTGTATAATTTCACTGGATTATTAACTATTGAGTTTAACAGGAAAAGACATGAGTGTTGTGTGCATGACATGCTCTCGCTTGTAAATTTAGATTACTGTTCAAGGAAAAACTGAAAGAAAAAAAAACAGCATTTTAAAAATATATTAATAATGAGCAATACTTTAATGATATTTGTGACCCTGGACCACAAAACGTCATAAGCAGCACGGCTGTATATGTCGTAATGGCCAACAACACATTATATGGGTCAAAATGAATCAATTGTTCTTTTATGCCAAAAATCATTAGGATATTAAGTAAAGATCATGTTCCAGTGGAGAGATCAAAACAACACAACGGTCATGAATTAGAAGTTCAAAACGAGGATTTATAAAGGAAAATGTCGGAGGATTTCGTTATAAACCAAGAGGAGACTGGTTTTCCTTTACTAAAGTAAGAAAACTTCTTTTGCTCCTATAAATGTTGGTTTTCACCAGGTTTTCACAAGACTCACCAGCGTAACATCGACGTCCTACATCGTCCGCTCGAAGCGGTTTCCAGGTACGACCAGCTAACGCAAGATAGATTAAAGTGATTATTACGTTTTAGAAATGAATATTTTCCTTACAAATACACATCGATTCGCTACAGGAGGCCTTTATTCACCCACCAGAGCCATGTGAGGCACTTTTTATACTTTACACTTTTTACTTTACCGATGAAGAGAAACACCAGCCCATGCAATGATAAAGCTTGGGAATGCCAGGATGGTTTTTATTTGGATTCGCCTGAAAGAAGGAAGTCATAGGATGTCTGGAGTAAATTATGGGCTAATTTTCATTTTTGGTTAATTTTTGGTGAACCATTTAAGAATGAATTCCAGTGATTACATAAAACAACAGATAATCTACTGACACCGAATGTGCTGAACTTTGAAATTTAAAGTCTCAAATTTTAAGATCACATTGACTAATTACAACAAGTGATTGTGGAACTCAAATGAGTTTGATACCGAATGCACTGAAATTGTATACTCACTTATTTTTACATTAAAATGTAATATTATCACGTGTACAAAATGTCAGTAAATAAGCATTACAAGAGGGTACAGGCACCTATTTTAGACATTTATTAAATATCACACAGAATAAATAATCTAAACGAACAGAATAGGCAGAAAATTGATGCATATAAATGTGCGAACAAAGATTAGTCACACTGTACGATCAATTGATAAATAAACAGTCATATACTGCAAAACAAGCAGTGATTCATATATATAAATATTCAGAGCTTAAAGCACTGTCTTGAAATACCAAACACTTCAACTCTTTAAGCATCTCTCCTTCATTACATTGTGATAAACATAACCAAATACTGTTTTTCTTAGTTTGTGCATTAATGTGTACATTTGTCACCTCTGGTCTGTTGTAGTTTAAAAACTACATGATTTACCTGTAAATTATTTAAGACTGACAACAAAATCACATCAAATGCAAATCAAAATGGCACAGAAGTTATTTTGTGATGTTTACAGTTGAACCCATCGTGCAGCAGACAGTGTGACGTGTGCAGAAATCACCTCATAAGTGCTGATATCAGTGCGTAGAAATCCATGCAAACACATTTCAGGTGTATTAAGTGCACAAACACACCAGACCGAGACAGCAGTGCAATTTAGCATTAAGAGAGTAAGAGAAACACACACAAACACAGGTTTCTCTGGCCTTCAGTAGGGAATCTGGTTCTGATAGTACTGGATCATGTCATACGTTTTGCTCCTGGAACAAATGAAAAACATGTCATATTATAAGCACAGTGTTTTACACTAAAACATGTCGAGAAATGACATGCATTAATGTGTGTGAGAGACACTCACCTGCTGCTCAGGAAGCAGTTCTGAATGACTTTGATGATGAAAGCTGCTGCTTCCTTCTCACTCACTCCAGGGTTAAAACGCTGCCTACAACAAACATCAAATCAAATCAATAAACTCCAAACTATTAGTTAATTAATGAATTATATCTATCTATCTATCTATCTATCTATCTATCTATCTATCTATCACCTTTCTATCCATCTATCAGCATGCTTGTAATGTGCTAAAAAATGTCTGAAGCCTTGTATTATCAGCCAGCCTTTTAATGTTTCTTTGCCTCTTTATGATGAATTGCTTGTTTTGTTCCTCATTTGTAAGTTGCTTTGGATAAATTTGTCTGCTAAAGGAATAAATGTAAATGTAATAAATTAAATGTATCTATCATTTAACAGCATATCAGCAAAGGCTCAAGTACAAAAAATAAAATAAAATAAAAACATAATAATAATAATAATAATAATAATAATAATAATAATAAAAATGAATTGCATACAATAATTTAATGTTATCTCTACAAACTAAGAAATTATTAAATAAATAACAAAATGGATAATACAAAAATTAACAATAATGGCTATATAAAATCTGTCAATTTGATGTTTAATAAAATGTCTAACATTAATGTTAGAAATGTCTGATTAAAAACACTGATTATATACTGTATACTGGCAGACACAAGTTTGGGATCAGTACGATTTTTGATGATTTTAAACAAGTTAAAAAACAGCATTTATTTAAAATAGAAATCTTTTTCTAACTATATACAGTACTGTTCAAAAGTGTGGGGTCAGTACATATAGCATAGACTTACATTGCATAGATTTACATTGTTAGGAAAGATTTATCATTTGAATAATTGCTGTTCTTTTTAACTTGTTACTCAAAGAATCCTGAAAAAAAAAAAGAAAAAAAAAGTTCCAAAAATCACAGGTTCCAAAAAAATAATTGGCAGCATGACTGTTTCCAACATTGATAATTCTAATAATAATTCTGCATATTAGAATGATTTCTGAAGGATCATTTGACACTTAAGACTGGAGTAACAGCTAATGAAAATTCAGCTTTGCATCACAGGAATAAATTATATTTTATAGTATATTAAAATAAAAAACATTTTCATATTGTAATAACATTGTACAGCCTTGATGAGCATAAGAGACTTCTTTAAAAAAAAGCATTCTTAGTCCCAAAGTCTTACTGATCCCAAACTTTTGAGCAGTATATACAGACGTGGACAAAATTGTTGGTACCCTTCGGTCAATGAAAGAAAAACTCACAACGGTCACAGAAATAACTTTAATCTGACAAAAGTAATAATACATAAAAATTCTATGAATGTTAACCAATGAAAGTCAGACATTGCTTTTCAACCATGCTTCAATGGAATTATTTAAAAAAATAAACTCATGAAACAGGCCTAGACAAAAATGATGGTACCCCTAGAAAAGACTGAAAATAATGTGACCAAAGGGACGTGTTAATTCAAGGTGTGTCCACTAATTAGCATCACAGGTGTCTACAATCTTGTAATCAGTCAGTGGGCCTATATATAGGGCTCCAGGTAGTCACTGTGTTGTTTGGTGACATGGTGTGTACCACACTCAACATGGACCAGAGGAAGCGAAGGAAAGAGTTGTCTCAGGAGATTAGAAAGAAAATTATAGACAAGCATGTTAAAGGTAAAGGCTATAAGACCATCTCCAAGCAGCTAGATGTTCCTGTGACTACAGTTGCACATATTATTCAGAAATTTAAGATCCATGGGACTGTAGCCAACCTCCCTGGACGTGGCCGCAGGAGGAAAATTGATGACAAATCAAAGAGACGGATAATCTGATTGGTAACAAAAGAGCCCAGAAAGACTTCTAAAGAGATCCAAGGTGAACTTCATGCTCAAGGAACATCAGTGTCAGATCGCACCATCCGTCGTTGTTTGAGCCAAAGTGGACTACATGGGAGACGACCAAGGAGGACACCATTGTTGAAAACAAATCTAAAAAAGCCAGCCTGGAATATGCCAAACTACATGTTGACAAGCCACAAAGCTTCTGGGAGAATGTCCTATGGACAGATGAGACAAAAATTGAACTTTTTGCCATGGCACATCAGCTCTATGTTCACAGACGGAAAAATGAAGCATATCAAGAAAAGAACACTGTTCCTACTGTGAAACATGGAGGAGGCTCTGTTATGTTCTGGGGCTGCTTTGCTGCATCTGGCACAGGGTGTCTTGAATCTGTGCAGGGTACAATGAAATCTCAAGACTATCAAGGAATTCTAGAGAGAAATGTGCTGGCCAGTGTCAGAAAGCTTGGTCTCAGTCGCAGGTCATGGGTCTTGAAACGGGACAATGACCCAAAACACAGCTAAAAACACCCAAGAATGGCTAAGAGGAAAACATTGGACTATTCTAAAGTGGCCTTCTATGAGCCCTGACCTCAATCCTATTGAGCATCTTTGGAAGGAGCTGAAACATGCCGTCTGGAAAAGGCGCCCTTCAAACCAGAAACAACTGGAGCAGTTTGCTCATGAGGAGTGGGCCAAAATACCTGCTGAGAGGTGCAGAAGTCTCATTGACAGTTACAGGAATTGTTTGATTGCAGTGATTGCCTCAAAAAGTTGTGCAACAAAATATTAAGTTAGGGGTACCATCATTTTTGTCTAGGCCTGTTTCATGAGTTTATTTTTTTAAATAATTCCGTTGAAGCATGGTTGAAAAGCAATGTCTGACTTTCATTGGTTAACATTCATAGAATTTTTATTTATTATTACTTTTGTCAGATTAAAGTTATTTCTGTGACCATTGTGAGTTTTTCTTTCATTGACCGAAGGGTACCAACAATTTTGTCCACGTCTGTATATATATACACACACACACATGTATATATTAAATTATATATACATATATAAAATTTAATTCCATAGCTTGAGTTTTCAAAACATAAAGCACATTAAAAACACTAAATAATAATCAATTTAAGCAAAACATTCAAATAAATACAATGCTTTACAGTCAGATTTTTCAAAACGTACACCTTTTCTACTATAAATCAAATATATTTTCAGAGAAGAATGAAATATTTTTTCTTTATTTTAATACTTATTATTTTAATACTTTATTTTCAATTTCCCTTCTGCTTGACATTAGTTGCTCTAAACTCACTTGAGCAGTTTGATGGTTTGACCGCGGAAGCAGGGTAATCCTGTATCCAGCATCAGTGTAAGCAAGGCAACCACAGCATCCATATACGGTCTGCAGGGTAACAGAGATTCGTTTAGTCTCTCAATTTCTAACAAACACATTCTCTCTCTCTCTCTCTCTTTCTTACACACACACACACACGTTTACTTAGTTATCTAAATGAGGACATTACATAGACTTCTATTGTTTAATATACATATATATATATATATATATATATAATTATATTTATACATATACATGATTTATATTCAGCCTGCTGCCTTCAGGGAGGAGGCTGCAGAGTCTCCAGGCCAGAACCAGCAGACTGAAAGACAGCTTTATCCATCAGGCTGTCAGGAAGCTCAACTCTCTTCCAGCTCTGCCCCCACTCCCCTCTTCCTCCCCATGCACTTTTTGAACTCATACACATATATACAAACACACACATCACTTTGTGCAGCATTGGTCTGCTAACTACCTCATACTTACCTCTCTGTCTGTTTAAGACAGTTCTCTGTCACTTTATTACATTTACAAGCTCCATTTGCACTATATAGTTTGCATCTGCACTACTCTGTTTGGTTTGCACTCTCTGTCATGTGCCCTTAATTGTATATGGTATTTTATATGTATAACTGTATTTATTCGCAATTAAAATTCTACCTTTTGTATTTAATATTATCTGATATGCACCAAGGGTCTGAGAGTAACGCAATTTCAATTCTCTGTATGTCCTGTACATGTGCCAGAATTTTGACTTTTTGACTTTTAAGATACAGTAGTTATGCATTCTCTAACCTAAACCCTAAACCTACCCCTAACCCTAACCCTACCCTACACAGAAAACCTTCTGCATTTTTACATTTTCGAAAAACTTTGTTTACTTATTTTTTATATGAATTTTACATCTCCAAAGTAGGGGTGTGCGATATGATGATTTTTATGGAAAGTTACCGGAAAATTTCAAGAAATTTACCGGAAAATTTTCCATTAACTTTCCATGGGAACTTTGTCTGGGGATTTTTTGGAAATATTCCAAGTTGGAAACTTACCAGGAATTTATGGGAAAATTTGGGAATCTGTGGTGCTTTTTTTACAGAAATTTACCGGACGTTTTCTGCCCCTTTGCAACCCTAGTCCCCACTGAATTTAATAATAGAACATTTTCAAATAGATAACGTTCTACAG
>NW_026127765.1:0-17229 GCF_022985175.1 Labeo rohita | reverse complement strand
CACACGCCTGTCCGTCCACCTGATGTAAAAGAAAATGTGATTCATCAAACCAGGCAGCTTCCTTCCATTACTTAATGCCCAGAAGTAAATTTTAGCTACTTCTGTGTTTTGTGAATAAGAGGCCATTCACAACAAAATGTTTTGTTTCTGTGTGCATTGTTTTGAGTTGTTTTCCTATGTGAGCATCTGTTGAATGTTTTTTAGCACAGGTTTTATATTGGAACTGAATGGTTATTCATTTGAGCATATGCCCTTTAGATTTAGAGTGGAAAAAATTATTTGTGGATAATTTTGGGACTGTTCATTCAATAAGGGAGGTACATAAGCTTAGATCAATGAGGTCTGTGTTCATTGTTGCACGCTGTTCTACCCTGTGTGAGTCAGAACACAACATTAGGGTTAATTATCATAATTTAATACAAAAATATTCTCACTACACAGAGCTAAAGCATCAAATGTGGTTTGAATTTAAAATAGACATTTCATAGAACATTTCATGTATAGAAACAGTATACAGTAGATGTTTGTACACAGGAATTACAATCATAGGACACATTCAACTACATTTTTTCTGATAACCTTAATAATGTGCTTTATGTGAAAACATCTACATTAACTGGTTTCATGTAAGTTAAAAATATGATTCAATCTTAATGTATCAACCTGACAAGTTACATAAATAGAAGTCATGGTAATGCATTAGATCAAGTACAAATAGGTCTTTAAAATGACAATTGCAGGTTACTACTTTTTCCAAGTGTATGTTTTAGTGTGCCACCCTACAGTTTTTACTGTGTTCCTCTGGCCACACCATTTAAAAATGTATTGGTGTCACTGTTTATACTTGGAACGAAATATTTTGAGAATCATCTTACATTTCATATCATTTTACAATTTGATGATTTGTAGATTTTATATGAGGTAACACTGCTTGAACACTTTATAATCTATTCCATGTCTATGCTGAAGTACAAAACAAATTTAAAAAAAGGGTGGGGTTACAGATTGAACATTACAATTTTTTTGACTGTGTGGGTGAAACTGAGATTCTCAGCTTTGTCAGGAGCCAGAACATGACAGTTTTGCTAATCAGAAGGATCAATGGCTCTCTTGTAGCCACACATAAGTGAACTCTTCATGTATTTTTTAAACTTTTGATCCCTCATGCCATATATGAGTGGGCTCAACAGACGTGGCAAAATGCTGGTGAGAAGGAAGGTGCAAAAGTAGATTATAGACCTGTAGTAAGGAAAGAAAGACGTTAATGCCCCATCTAGGACAGCTGTAAACAGGGACAATGTACAGAGCAGTAACTGGACTCCATGTAGTAAAATGGTTTTCCTGGCCTTCTGTGCTTGAGCTGGTTCTGAAGCAGCTGCTTTAGCAGAAAACAGCACTTTGAAGTAAGTGTAGAAGAGCAGCACCCACACTAAGCACATGTAACCAATGTTAAAGACAGCATGACTTATTATATTGTATTCAAAATCAAACACATTCCGGTGGTAACATTTGCGGCTAGAAGTGAAAAAGGAGAGTGGATGAAGAATTAAGACCACAAGCAGGTCCACCACGGCAGGCACGGCTCCCACCAGCCAGATGATGCCGATCAGAATTTTGGTATTTTGTACGGTGCATATCCGTGCATGATGTAGAGGGTAGCAGACGGCCACAAAGCGCTCAATAGCCATGCCGGCCAGGTTTAGTGGTGTGTTCCTGTAGACACTGCTTCCAATGAAGATGAAAATGCAGCAGACACCAACAGTCATGTCTGGCAATAAGTAAACAAACATAAACAAAGCCACACAAACAGACAATGTAATAATGTCATTGATGATTAGCTGCATGTAGAGGATATAGCGGGGCTCCTGAGCTAAGACAGGATTCTTGAAGAAAGTATAAACCAGGGAACTGTTGATACAACTGATAATTATACCAAATAAAACCACAATAAAGTTTTTGAAAAAGGTTTCCTCAAAAAATTCTTGTCGGTTGATAAACTCTGAAATGTTCATTTCACAATCATCAGTAACTTTTTCAAATAACTAAGAGTCCTGTTAATTAAATGTTATTCATCTTATAATTAGGATAAGAATTCAAAGCAAAATGGAGGCATTGCATGCTGCAGTAGACTAAAAAGACTTTTGTGAGCTGCTTACAGTTAAAATATTTCCATCAAAGATATCAAACTCTGATCTGTTCTTTTTGTTTGTTTCTTTATCTGTCTTTTATATACTGTCTTGGTGGTATTATTCGGGTTGCCATTATGAGCCTTGTTGTAATGTCACTGAATCCCTAGAGTCAGAAAAACAATGAGGTTGAAGCAAACAACACTCAAGTTAAAAACAAATTGACCTTTTATTTGGTTTTGTTTTTATTTTTACATGAAACAGTTCACCATTTTTTTGAGGATCTACCATGACATGGATCTACCATGTGAAAAACAAGTATGTCTTTTTATATTTCTTATGTGGTCAGAAATATGTTATAAATAAGCTTGAGAAGCCCACTGTAACATAAAATACTGATGCATTTTTTTCTATATAAAAAGCTTAAGTTTAGTTTTAAATATTTATAAAAAATAAAAATAAAGATTTAAATATTAAATATTTATTTCAATTAAATTATACAGTATACTGTACATATATCAGCCACAACATTAAAACCACCTGCCTGACATCATGTACTGTAAATCCCCCTTGTGCTGCCAAAACAGTTCTAATGCTTTGAGGCATGGAATCCAACAGAGCGTCCAGTGGTCTCTGGCACCAAAATATTAGCAGCAGATCCTCTAAGTCTTGCAAGTTGCGTGGGATCTGTTGTCCAAAACTTCCTTAAGAAGCTGACATTGAGATCTGGGAAATTTGGAGGCCGCGGCCCAAGATCATAAAAAAGGCATGTGGTTTCATGATCTCAGGCCGGGATTCACACCTGATGTGTATCGCATGCATGGGTGTCAAGCATGCCCAGGTTGCATTGGCAGATACAGAAAGCTGCTCGCACTGTCATGTAATGCCGCCCAGGGTTCTAGAATGGCGGCTTCGGGTGGCTGCATCTTCCAAAGATGATCCGGTTCTCTCCGCTGTTCCTTTTTCAGCAAAAGGGGCTCAAACCCCCCCTCTTTCATGGGGGGATATTATGGATTCGGAGTCCTCTGAGTTTACACTGCTTTTCGACCAGCAGCTGCTGGCAGAGGGGGACGAGATCAAAGGAGATGAAGAGGAAGACAGGGAGATGTTAGCTCACCTTCTTCGAGAGCTCCCTGCTTTGCCGACGTGCATAGCAGAGATGAAGTGCTCATGGGATAAACCTTTTTCCCATCGCGTGCCCGTCAAGGGCTACTCATCTCTTGATGTGAGTGAAATGGAGGGGCTTGGGCTTTCTAACCCTCCCACGGTCGAGCAGTCAGTGGCCCACCACCTGTATTCGAATAGGCTGACCACTCTCTCATCGGTCAGCCCATCCCCCCCTGGGAAAATGGAACGTTTCACTGCTTCCATGTACCAAAAGATTTATAAATCTTCGGCGCTAGTGGTGAGGGCACTAAACGTCAAGTTGTTGTTTATGGCCTATCAAGCCGAGTTCCTGGAGGAGCTGGGTATGCAGCTCGACGCCGGTAATCCAAACCTGATGGTTTGGGAAGAGATCTGCAACATCACAGATCTTAACTCCCTGGGGTCGACGATCATGCCGGCGTGATCAGCTCACGTTTTTTAAGATCAGTGCAAAAGACACTAAAAATATCTGTCGATTTTGGTCACACAAATAAGTGTTATACATCATTAGAAACCATTAAGTGTATACTTTTATTTGTGCACACTCACAATAAAAACTGAACTGTGTGCTTCTTTAAATTAAAGAAAATAAACAGGGTGCTTTCTCAGTCTTTACTGTTTCCGCGAACGGCTTTTAGAAATGTGTCAATAAAATGAACCTAAACTCAGTGAATACTCGGCACCCAGACAGAAGAGATACATCTATAGAAAGCTTGATATCTCTACTTTTAAATAAATCAAGTCTTATCAAAAACAAATATTCTGTGCTAAAGTAATCCGTATGAAACCAACGTGATGCCTAGTTTTTCCCTCAGAGCTAATTATTTTTAATGCGATCACGCCCACAAGCTGCTTTTGCTTTTGATATGATAAATAGCCACGTGCGCGGCGCCATCATCGTAAACAAAGCTTGACAATTCATCAAGTTTATCTCGGCTACAGTTCGTTTCTGGAAGAAGACACGCTGAGAGGAATAACAGAATTTACCTTAAGAAAAAAGAAGACGTGCTGAGAGAAATAACACAGAATTCACCTTAGATGAAGAACACAACGCCACGCGTGGCTGATCCAGAGGAAGAGATCAGTCTGATGAGTAAGTAATGCGTCTTTTTTGCATTAGTTAACGTGTTATTTTGACATAAGCTTGAACACATTTACTAGCTTGGTTTTTCCTAAACTATGATTCCTGGCTAAAATGTTTGAAATCGAGTGAAACATTTCAACAATGATAGGTAGCATTGTATCTAAATTTCTTACGACGCGATGACGTTTTCATGGTCTATGTAATATAAAACAAATTACGACATAAAAGTAATATGAGTGTACACTGTAACATGATGAATGTTACGAACTATGTCTAGACCATGTTTATTAATTAATACTTTGTTTCCAAACAGAGTTTTATAAGGTGCTAAACCATTATTTGTTTCTCAGATATAAAATGTCCTTTTTACATAGTACAAAGTATGCGTGAATCTGTGACTACAAGATCGTTATATACAGATTCTTCTGATATTAACATGCTCAGAGATGTTTTTGTTTTTCTTTTTTTAGTGATCTGATACCTGCACAGCAGATGCTGATTTTTACTGGAGTCTCTTCAAACTTCTGAGAGCGCTGTACCAACATCAAATGTTATTCTTCACTGATTTCAGTAAAATAAGCTCTGTGACTATATTTTTTTTATCTTGAATCCATGGAAAGAAGCAGCAAACACTTAAATATCAGGTATGGTTTACTAGTTTCACTTGCTGAACAGGAGAAAAAGTAGTGACAACGGACGCATCCCTAACGGGATGGGGAGCTGTTTTTCAGGGCAGATCGGTAAGCAGTTGTTGGACGCCTTAGTTTCGCAGACTTCACATAAACATGCTGGAGTTAATGGCAGTCTTTCTAGCCCTGAAGCATTTTCACCCATTTTTGGAGGGTTTTCACGTTCTAGTCAGGACAGACAACACGACAGTGGTGACATATATTAATCGCCAAGGGGGAAAGCTTTCGCTGCAACTGCACAATCTAGTGCGCAAGCTGATTGTCTGGAGCACTGCGCATTTCAGTTCGTTGCACGCAACGCACGTCCCGGGAGTCCTGAATGTTGGAGCAGATGTCCTGTCGAGGGGCCTACTCCACCCGTAGGTGAAGAATTATATCTGGGAAATTTACGGCAGGGATGCTGTAGATCTATTCGCTTTGTGGGCAAATTAAAAATGTCCACTGTATTTCTCTCTCAGAGACGAAAATGCACCCTTGGGTGTGGATGCGCTGGGACACCTGTGGCTGAAAGTGTTGTTATACGCATTCCCACAGCCGAGTCTAGTTTCTCCCACCCTAGACAGAGTAAGAGAAAATGGATTATCTCTCCTTCTGATAGCCCCTCGTTGGCCAAGGGAGGCTGTGGCTGGCAGAGATTGTCCAGCTCCTTTGGGGAGAGCCCTGGCAACTCCCATTGCATCGGAACCTGCTGTTGCAAGCAGATGGGCAAATTTTTCACCCCCATCCGGAATGAATCAGTCTTTGGGGCTGGCCCGTGAAGGGTTGAATATAAATGCACTTGGGCTCCCCAAGGAGGTTATATATACTATACAGAGTGCTAGAGCTCCATCAACGCGCTCACTTTGTGATCTGAAATGGTGGGTCTTTGAGGACTGGTGCACTCGTAAGGGAGTTATTCCTTTTCAGTGAGCGGTGAGTGAGGTTCTCTGTTTTTTGTAAAGCTTACTGAACAATGGGAGAGCGTTCTCCACCATTAAAGTTTACCTGGCTGCAATTTTGGCTTGTCATGTAAGTTTCGAAGGAGTTTCAGTGGGCCGGCACCCTCTTATATGCAGTTTTATGAAAGGGGTGAGGCGTTTGAGACCAGTGTTGAAGTGACTGGTCCCATCATGGGATTTGTCTATGGTCTTAAATGCTTTAACTCAGGCCCCGTTTGAACCTCTGGAGAGTGTTCATATTAAGCTCCTATCATTGAAAACGGTCTTATTGGATGGTGGAGGCGATCGAACTAGCCTATACATCTATGGGTCTTCATTCCCCAGAGGGCTTTAAGTCCCATTCTACACAAGGTATTTCTACCTCATGGGCCCCGTTGAAGGGGATTTCGGTGGGAGATATTTGTGCGGCGGCAAGTTGGACTTCACCCCATACATTTATGAGATTTTACCGTCTTGATGTCACTGCGCCTTCATTGGCTCATGCAGTTCTTAAAGTTGGCTCTTTGGAGAACTAAAGGTTTTCTTTCTTTTTCAAGTCTGTTCGGCGATTTCGGAAAGCATGCGTTATGGGAGTTGGCTATATCATTCCCATAGTGAGATACCGAGCGATTGTTTGAAAGAGAACGTTAGGTTACTTGCGTGACCCCAATTCTCTGAGAACAGAGCGAGGTATCTCACCAAGCGTCCCTTCTCGCATAACACAGGGGAAGAGCATGCTTAGAGTGCCATTTTTGGGGATCACAGCTGTATATATAGGGAGAGGGGTGGGCTCCTTAAACGAGCTGTGATTGGGCCGTCCTTCAGACAGATGTGGTGTAATTGGTGCTTTTATAGTCTATCATGCCTGGGAGCGTTCCCATAGTGAGATACCTCGCTCTGTTCTCAGAGAACTGGGGTTACACAAGTAACCTAACATTTCTCAATTTAATGTCAGCTGCTGACATAGTTTTACATAAATCTTGAATGTCTTAAGGGTGAGTAAATTAACAGCAAATTTTCATTTTGGGGTGAATTATCACTTTAAGGCTTGCAAGTTACAAGGTGGGGCCTCCGTGGATCTGTTTTGTTTTTTTGCTTCAGCAATTCTTTGGATACTCAGTCGGACTGTGATCTGGGAAATTTGGAGGCCAAGGCAACATCTTGAACACTTTTTCATGTTCTTCAAACCATTCCTGAACAATTTTTTGCAGTAAGTTACATCCACATATATGACAAAGTTTCCCAACAAAACATTTTCCTGACCATAATACTTCCACCGCCAGCCTGCCTTCTTCCCATAGTGCATCTGCTGCCATCTCTTATCCAGGTAAGCAATGCACACGCTCCTGTCCATCCACCTGATGTAAAAGTAAATGTGATTCATCAAACCAGACAACCTCCTTCCATTACTCAATGCCCAGAAGTAACTTTGAGAAATTTTAGCTACTTCTCTGTTTTGTGAATAAGAGGCCATTCACACCAATGTGTTTTGTATCCGTGTGAATTGTTTTCAGTTGTTATCCTATATGAGCATCTATTGAATCTTTTTTAGCACAGGTTTTGTATTGGAACTGAATGGTTATTAATTTAAGCATATGCACTTCAGATTTAGAAATTTAAACATTCAGATTTAAACATTATTTGTGGATAATTTTGGCAATGTTCATTCAAAAATGGAGATACATAAGCTTAGATCAATGAGGCCTATGTTCATTGTTACACGCTGTTATACCCTGTGTGAGTCAGAACACAACATTAGGGTTAATTATCATAATTTAATACAAAATATATATTAGCCTTCTCACTACACAGAGCTAAAGCATCAAATGTGGTTTGAAATCAAAATAGACATTTCATAGAACATTTCATGTATAGAAACAGTATACAATAGATGTATGTACACAGAAATTACAATCATAGGAAACAGTGAGCATTTTTGTACAGTTCAAACTACATTTTTTTTTCGATAAGCTTAATAGACTTTATCAACCTGACAAGTTAAACTGAAGTCATAGTAATGTATTAGATCAAGTACAAATAGGTCTCTGAAATGACAATTGCACCACTTTTTTTTTTCTCAATGTATGTTCAAGTGTGCCACCTTACAGTTTTAACTGTATTCTTCTGGCCACACTATTTTAAAATGTGTTGGTGTCATTGTTTACACATGGAAAGAAATATTTTGAGAATCGTCTTACATTTTAATATAATTTTACATTTTGATGATTTGTAGATTTTATATGAAGTAACACTGCTTGAACATTGTTCACTTTATAATCTAGTCCATGCCTATGCTGAAATACAAACTAAGATTCTCAGCTTTGTCAGGAGCCAGAACATGACAGTTTTGCTAATCAGAAGGGTCAATGGCTCTCTTGTAGCCACACATAAGTGAACTCTTCATGTATTTTTTAAACTTTTGATCCCTCATGCCATATATGAGTGGGCTCAACAGACGTGGTAAAATGCTGGTGAGAAGGAAGGTGCAAAAGTAGATTATAGACCTATAGTAAGGAAAGAAAGACGTTAAGGCCCCATCCAGGACAGCTGTAAACAGGGACAATGTACAGAGCAGTAACTGGACTCCATGTAGTAAAATGGTTCTCCTGGCCTTCTGTGCTTGAGCTGGTTCTGAAGCAGCTGCTTTAGCAGAAAACAGCACTTTGAAGTAAGTGTAGAAGAGCAGCACCCACACTAAGCACATGTAGCCAATGTTAAAGACAGCATGACTTATTATATTGTATTCAAAATCAAACACATTCCGGTGGTAACATTTGCGGCTAGAAGTGAAAAAGGAGAGTGGACGAAGAATTATGACCACAAGCAGGTCCACCACGGCAGGCACGGCTCCCACCAGCCAGATGATGCCGATCAGAATTTTGGTATTTTGTACGGTGCATATCCGTGCATGATGTAGAGGGTAGCAGACGGCCACAAAGCGCTCAATAGCCATGCCGGCCAGGTTTAGTGGTGTGTTCTTGTAGACACTGCTTCCAATGAAGATGAAAACGCAGCAGATAGCAACATTTATTTTTGGCAGTAAGTAAACAAACATAAACAAAATCACACTGACAGATAATGTAATGATGTCATTGATGATCAGCTGCATGTAGAGGATATAGCGGGGCTCCTGAGCTAAGACAGGATTCTTGAAGAAAGTATAAACCAGGGAACTGTTGATACAACTGATAATTATACCAAATAAGACCACAATGAAGTTTTTGAAAAAGGCTTCCTCAAAAAATTCTTGTCGGTTGATAAACTCTGAAATGTTCATTTCACAATCGTCAGTAGCTTTTTTAAAAACGAAGAGTCCTGTTAGTTAAATGTCGTTCAGCTTATAATTAGGACAAGAATTCAAAGCAAAATGGAGGCATTGCATGCTGCAGTAGACTAAAAAGACTTTTGTGAGCTGCTTACAGTTAAAATCTGTCTATCAAAGATATCAAACTCTGATCTGTTTTTTTTTTTTGTTTCTTGATCTATCTTTTATATACTGTCTTGGTGACATTATTCGGGTTGCCATATCCTCATGAGCCTTGTTGTAATGTCACTGAATCCCTAGAGTCAGAAAAACAATGAGGTTGAAGCAAACAACACTCAAGTTAAAAACAAATTGACCTTTTATTTGGTTTTGTTTTTATTTTTACATTAAACAGTTGACCATTTATTTGAGGATCTACCATGTGAAAAACAAGTATGTCTTTTTATATTTCTTATGTGGTCAGAAATATGTTATAAATAAGCTTGAAAAGCCCACTGTAACATAAAACACTGATGTATTATTTTCCTATTTAAAAAGCGTAAGTTTAGTTTTAAATATTTATGAATTTTAAAATAAAAATAAAAATGTAAATATTAAATATTTATTTCAATTAAATTATAGACATATATTTATATACAGTATACCGTACATATATCAGCCACAACATTAAAATCACCTGCCTGATATCATGTGCTGTAAATTCACCTTAAACACTTTGTCATGTTGTTGTTCCTAAACTTTTTTTTTTTTTTTGCGGTGTGGTAGGGTGTATTGCCCTGCTGAAAGAGGCCACTTCCATCAAGGAACACCATTGCCATGAAGGTGGTACATGTTCTGCAACAATCCTTAGGTACAGTTGCAATCAAAATTATTCAGCCCCACTAACCTGCAAGACATTTTGCTGCAGAGAACAAAATTTGTGAAAACCATGCAACAAAGGCATCAGTAAACTATTAGAAAATTTATTAATACACATTTAAGTAATTCTGAAAATGTAAGTTAATGAATAATGAAAAAAAAATCTGCCTCTAAACGTTTATGTTCAAAATTATTCAACCCCCAAAAGTCAAATTTGGTGCAGAATCTTTTATTCTTTAGAACTTTAGAACTACAAATAAACTCTGCTTGGAAGTGCTCAGAAGCTTCTGTCACCTCTCTACTGCAATCTTGGCCCATTCTTCACCTAAAACAGCTTCCAGATCACTGATAATCTTTGGTTTTCACTTTTTTAAAATTCTGTTTTGTATTTCAGCATAGACATGGACTTGATTCTAATCAAACATTTTGTGATATTGTGGTTTTTTGTAAAACACCCTCAAAGATTTTCTAGTACAACACATTTAAATCTAAGGAATAAGGCTGCCAGCTGTGTCTCTAGGAACTTTTAATGTCTTGGAAATCTTTGTGTAGCCTTAGATTTTCTAATATAATAAAACTATTTCTTTTTTATAGCTTTTGTGAGAGCTCTGTTGACGTTGCCATATTTGTTACCTAAAAGCAATCAAAACAAAAGGCGACTTTTAAGCAGTAAAACACCAAAGTGTTTTGTATCCATGTGCATTGTTTTCAGTTGTTTCTTATGTGAACATGGTGAATGTTTTTTAGCACAGTTTTGTATTTCTTTTTGGAACGTAATAGTCAATGATCTGAACTTGTGCACTCAGTTTTTGACTGAACCTCAAGTTTGTGACTGAAAAAAAGCATTCTTTCTGGATAATTTTACCAAAAACTAAGATACATAAGCTCAGATCAATGAGGCCTATATTCGGTCAGTTCCAAAAAGAAATGCACAACCTGTGCTAATGGAAAGAAACCAAGCTGATGAAAAGATTGAATCCAATATAGCAAGAAATGTATAAACAATTTTTGTAGGCCAGTCATATGTGTAACAAGTTGGGGGGGGATCTTCTTGTGTGTGTGTGTGTGTGTGCGTGTGTATGTGCGAGAGAGAGAGAGAGAGAGAGAGAGAGAGAGAGAGAGAGAGAGAGAGCGAGAGCAAAGACAGCAAGTTTTAGTCCAATAGTCCATGTAATAACATTAACCAACAAATGTATTCACAGGCATTACAATGGCAGGAAACAATGAATTTATTTTTACAGTTCAAGCTACATAGGTACATTTGTTTTCTTCAGATAAACTTAATTATTGTGAGAACATCTACATTAACTGGTTTCATAGAAGTTGAAAATGTCAATTAATCTGACTGTATCAGCCTGACAAGTTACATAAACTGAAGTCATGTTAGTGGGTTGTTATCTGAAATGACAATTGCTGATTACCAACTTTTTCCACTAGTGTGTTTTAGTGTGCCAACTTACAATTGTTACTGTGCTAGAGCCACCCCATTAAACATTTCCTGGAGGTGCCACTGCTCACTCATGGAAAGAGAATCATCTTACATTTTAATGCAATTTTACATTTTGATGATTTGTACATTTTATACAAAGTAACCTTGTGAACATGGTTCACTTTAGAATCAAGTCCATGTCTATGCTGAAATAAAAAACAGAATTTAAAAACGGGGGTTGAAGATTGAACATTACAGATTTTTGATTGTGTGAGTAAAACTGAGCTTCTCAGTATTGTCAAGAGCCAGAACATGACAGTTTTGCTAATCAGAAGGGGCAATGGCTCTCTTGTCTGAGCCACAAATAAGTGAACTCTTCATGTATTTTTTAAACTTTTGATCCCTCATGCCATATATGAGTGGGCTCAGCAGACGCGGTAAAATGCTGGTGAGAATGAAGGTGCAAAAGTAGATTTCAGACCTGTAGTAAGGAAAGAAAGACGTTAAGGCCTCATCCAGGACACTTGTGAACAGGGACAATGTACAGAGCAGTAACTGGACTCCATGCAGTAAAATGGTTTTCCTGGCCTTCTGTGCTTGAGCTGGTTCTGAAGCAGCTGCTTTAGCAGAAAACAGCACTTTGAAGTAAGTATAGAAGAGCAGCACCCACACTAAGCACATGTAGCCAATGTTAAAGAAAGCATGACTTATTATATTGTATTCAAAATCGAACACACTTTGGTGGAAGCATATCCGGCTAGTGGTAAAGAAGGAAAGTGGGCGAAGAGCCAAGACCACAAGCAGGTCCACTATGCCAGGCACGGCTCCCACCAGCCAGATGATGCCGATAAGGATTTTGGTGTTTCGAGTGGTGCATATTTGTCCATGATGTAGAGGATAGCAGACGGCCACAAAGCGCTCAATAGCCATGCCGGCCAGGTTTAGTGGTGTGTTCCTGTAGACATTGCTTCCAATGAAGATGAAAATGCAGCAGACACCAACAGTCATGTTTGGCAATAAGTAAACAAACACAAACAAAATCACACTGAGAGACAGTGTAATCATGTCATTGATGATCAGCTGCATGTAGAGGATATAGCGAGGTTCCTGAGCGAAGACAGGATTCTTGAAAAAGTATAAACTAGCAAACTGTTGACACAGTTGATAATAATACCAAATAAAACCACAATGAAGTTTTTGAATAAGGTTTCCTCAAAAAATTCTTGTCGGTCAGTAAGCCCTGAAATGTTCATTTCACAATGTTTGTTTTTCTTCTTCTTTTTAAAAAACACAAAGTCCTGTTAATTAAATGTTATTAAGCTTATAATTAGGATAAGAATTCAAAGCAAAATGGAGGCCTTGCATGCTGCAGTAGACTAAAAAGACTTTTGTGAGCTGCTTACAGTTAAAATCTGTCTATCAAAGATATCAAACTCTGATCTGTTTTTTTGTTTGTTTCTTGATCTAGCTTTTATATACTGTCTTGGTGACATTATTCAGGTTGCCATATCCTCATGAGCCTTGTTGTAATGTCACTGAATCCCTAGAGTCAGAAAAACAATGAGGTTGAAGCAAACAACACTCAAGTTAAAAACAAATTGACCTTTTATTTGGTTTTGTTTTTATTTTTACATTAAACAGTTCACCATTTATTTGAGGATCTACCATGTGAAAAACAAGTATGTTTTTTTATATTTCTTATGTGGTCAGAAATATGTTATAAATAAGCTTGAGAAGCCCACTGTAAAATAAAACACTGATGTATTATTTTTCTATTTAAAAAGCATAAGTTTAGTTTTAAATATTTATGAATTTTAAAATAAAAATAAAAATGTAAATATTAAATATTTATTTCAATTAAATTATAGACATATATTTATATACAGTATACCGTACATATATCAGCCACAACATTAAAACCACCTGCCTGATATCATGTACTGTAAATTCCCCCTTGTGCTGCCAAAACAGTTCTAATGCACTGAGGCATGGAATCCAAAGGATCGTCTTGTGGTCTCTGGCACCAAAATATTAGCAGCAGATCCTGTAATTCCTGCAAGTTGCGTGGGCCTCCATGGATCGGATCTCTTGTCCAAAACTTCTTAAAGAAGCTCACATTGAGATCTGGAAATTTTGGAGGCCCAGGCACCTTAAACTCTTTGTCATGTTGTTGTTCCTAAACTTTTTAAAACATTTTTTTATTTGTTTAATTTTTTTTTTTTTTTTTTTGCGGTGTGGTAGGGTGTATTGCCCTGCTGAAAGAGGACACTTCCTTTAAGGAACACCATTGCCATGAAGGTGGTACATGTTCTGCAACAATCCTTAGGTACAGTTGCAATCAAAATTATTCAGCCCCACTGACCTGCAAGACATTTTGCTGCAGAGAACAAAATTTGTGAAAACCATGCAACAAAGGCATCAGTAAACTACTAGAAAATTTATTAGTACACATTTAACTAATTCTGAAAATGTAAGTTAATGAATAATGAAAAAAAAAAATCTGCCTCTAAACATTTATGTTCAAAATTATTCAACCCCAAAAGTCAAATTTGGTGCAGAATCTTTTATTCTTTAGAACTACCGATAAACTCTGCTTGGAAGTGCTCAGAAGCTTCTGTCACCTCTCGACTGCAATCTTGGCCCATTTTAGTTCACCTAAAACAGCTTTCAGATCACTGATAATCTTTGGTTTCCACTTTTTTAAAATTCTGTTTTGTATTTCAGCATAGATATGGACTTGATTCTAATCAAACATTTTATGATATTGTGGTTTTTTGTAAAACACCCTCAAAGATTTTCTAGTACAACACATTTAAATTTAAGGAATAAGGCTGCCAGCTGTGTCTCTAGGAACTTTTAATGTCTTGGAAATCTTTGTGTAGCCTTAGACTTTCTAATATAATAAAACTATTTCTTTTCTATAGCTTTTGTGAGAGCTCTGTTGACATTGCCATATTTGTTACCTAAAAACAATCAAAACAAAAGGCGACTTTTAAGCAGTAAAACACCAAAGTGTTTTGTATCCATATGCATTGTTTTCAGTTGTTTCTTTATGTGAACATGCTGAATGTTTTTTAGCACAGTTTTGTATTTCTTTTTGAAACGGAATAGTCAATGATCTGAACTTGTGCACTCAGTTTTTGACTGAAAAAAAAAAACATTCTTTCTGGATAATTGTACCAAAAACGAAGGTACATAAGCTCAGATCAATGAGGCCTACATTCGGTCAGTTTCAAAAAGAAATGCACAACCTGTGCTAATGGAAAGAAACCAAGCTGATGAAAAGATTGAATCCAGTATAGCAAGAAATGTATAAACAATTTTTGTAGGCCAGTCATATGTGTAACAAGTTGGGGGGGATCTTCTTGTGTGTGTGTGTGTGTGTGTGTGTGTTTTTGTGTGAGGACCAAATGTCCCCAGAATGATAGAGAGAGCGACAGCAAAGACAGCCTGTTTTAGTCCAACAGTCCATGTAATAACATTAACCAACAAATGTATTCACAGGAATTAGGGTGGGTTAGAAACAATGAATTTATTTTTACAGTTCAAAGCTACATAGGTAAACAAACATTTGTGTGTGTTCAGATAAACTTTTATTATTGTGAGAACATCTACATTAACTGGTTTCATGGCAGGAAGTTGAAAATGTCAATTAATCTGACTGTATCAGCCTGACAAGTTGCATAAACTGAAGTCATGTTAGTGGGTTGTTATCTGAAATGACAATTGCTGATTACCAACTTTTTACCAACACTAGTGTGTTTTAGTGTGCCAAATTGTTAGTGTGCTAGGGCCACTCCATTAAACATTTCCTGGAAGTGCCACTGCTCACTCATGGAAAGAGAATCATCTTTTTTAATGCAGTTTTACATTTTGATGATTTGTACATTTTATACAAGTAACACTGTTTGAACATGGTTCACTTTAGAATCAAGTCCGTGTCTATGCTGAAATACAAAACAGAATTTAAAAACAGGGGTTGAAGATTGAACATCACAGATTTTTGATTGTATGAGTAAAACTGAGCTTCTCAGTATTGTCAAGAGCCAGAACATGACAGTTTTGCTAATCAGAAGGGGCAATGGCTCTCTTGTCTGAGCCACACATCAGTGAACTCTTCATGTATTTTTTAAACTTTTGATCCCTCATGCCATATATGAGTGGGCTCAGCAGACGCGGTAAAATGCTGGTGAGAATGAAGGTGCAAAAGTAGATTTCAGACCTGTAGTAAGGAAAGAGAGACGTTAAGGCCTCATCCAGGACACTTGTGAACAGGGACAATGTACAGAGCAGTAACTGGACTCCATGCAGTAAAACGGTTTTCCTGGCCTTCTGTGCTTGAGCTGGTTCTGAAGCAGCTGCTTTAGCAGAAAACAGCACTTTGAAGTAAGTGTAGAAGAGCAGCACCCACACTAAGCACATGTAGCTGATGTTAAAGAAAGCATGACTTATTATATTGTATTCAAAATCGAACACACTTTAGTGGAAGCATGTCCGGCTAGTGGTAAAGAAGGAAAGTGGACGAAGAGCCAAGACCACAAGCAGGTCCACTACGCCAGGCACGGCTCTCACCAGCCAGATGATGCCGATAAGGATTTTGGTGTTTCGAGTGGTGCATATTTGTCCGTGATGTAGAGGATAGCAGACGGCCACAAAGCGCTCAATAGCCATGCCAGCCAGGTTTAGTGGTGTGTTCCTGTAGACATTGCTTCCAATGAAGATGAAAATGCAGCAGATAGCAACATTCATGTTTGGCAATAAGTAAACAAACACAAACAAAATCACACTGACAGACAGTGTAATCATGTCATTGATGATCAGCTGCATGTAGAGGATATAGCGGGGCTCCTGAGCGAAGACAGGATTCTTGAAGAAAGTATAAACTAGCAAGCTGTTGATACAGTTGATAATAATACCAAATAAAACCACAATGAAGATTTTGAAAACAGCCTCTCCAAAAAAGTCTTTGCGTTTGTTCAATTCTGTAGGGGTACTCGGACTCGTACTCGGACTCGAGTCCGGTCTCGAGTACAATTTTTAGGCGACTCGGACTTGTCACGGACTCGGATGCATTTTTACTCGGACTTGACTCGGACTCAAGCCTTTCGGACTCGGAAAATATCCCAAATCCGTCCGAGTCCAGAGACAGTTGACGGAAATGTCACTGACTGGATGCATTATCACGAAAGTCTTGTCCAGTAGGCTACTTGAAAGCCGACGGGTTTGAGCACTAGAGATCCGCGGATGAGCTCAAACGTCACCCGAACCCGCAGCTTCAAATAAATTATCCGCCCGCCACCCACCCGCACCTGTATTTTTCTCTGATTTAGATAACCGCACCCGACCCGCACCCGATCGTCGTTTATGATTATTCTAATTCTTAGTTTTGTGTAACGGGTCCCGGACGCGGAACTCGTAGGCAGATTAAAAATGCCTGAATTATCAGGAGAAACAAAAACACATTGAAACTTCAGTGTCTTTCCGCAGGCGCAGCTTAGTAGCGTCTCTTTATTGACATTCATATCATACCAAAAGCATCCTCACAAATCATGTTTCATGTAATTTAACAAACAGTTTTGTTCCCTTCTTTTGTATAGTTCTTTTGCAACAATATAGTCTTCAAATACTTATACACTCTGTACACTTTTATATACCACATATTATCATTATACCTGCTGTATTTTATCAGTATGATACAGAAATACACTTTAAATT
>NW_026127764.1:0-17236 GCF_022985175.1 Labeo rohita | reverse complement strand
ACCAACACTAAGCCTAAACCTACCATCCGTAAACCTAATGACTAAATCTAGCCTTGAACCAACACTAAGCCTAAACCTACCATTCGTAGACCTAACGACTAAATCTAGCCCTGAGCCAGCACTAAGCCTAAACCTACCATTCGTAGCCCTAATGACTAAATCTAGCCCTGAACCAACACTTAACCTAAACCTACCGTTCGTAGCCCTATGGACCTGAACCCTAATTTTCCCACCACAAAGTCAATTTGGAAACCTTAAACAGCACTCGCTGACGGAATGCAATGCCTGATCAGGATTATCGGGCGGTGACTTTCGGGTTACTGCCTGATTCGCTGGTCCGGAGTAAGTTTAGTCAAAAACTTTGCGTTCCCAGAGCCGATCGATGTTCAGATCGAACTTCGAACCAACCTTCGCACTAATTCTAACCAAAAACGAGTGCCTGGTCTTCCACATTCTTAGCCCCATGCCTAATAAGGCTACTCTCCTGGAATGGGAGATGGATAAAGGCTCCCTTGGTATAGTCAGACATGCGTCGGCCCGTGCATTCTCCTCAGTCTCCCTACTCCAAACCTTCCTAGACGGGTGCTAGGTTGGGGGGAGCTGTTGTACTTTTTCTAACCTAACCCTAACCCAAACCCAAACCTACCATTGGTAGACCTAAAGACTAAAAATCTAACCCGAACCAACACCTAACCTAAACCTACCATTCGTAGCCCTAGCCCTGGACCTGAACTAGCTTTTTGCCTTTGACCAACGCTCAGGTGACTAACAACAGATCTTGAACGAAGGGTGGTAGAAGCGTAGTCAAGATCTAAAACCTTAAACAGCACTAACTAGTTTGACGGAATGCAATGCCTGATCAGGATTATCAAGCGGTAGCTTTTGGGTGCTGCCTGATTCGCTGGTCCCCGGAACAAGTTTTCAACTCAAAAACTTTGCGTTCCCAGATCCGATGGATGTTCAGATCTAACTTTGAACCAACCTTCGCATTAAACCTAAAACCAAAACTGAACTCCTGGTCTTCCACAATCTTAGCCCTATGCTCCAAAAACAGCCTATTCCCCTGGAACGGGACATAGATAAAGGCTTTCCTGGTACAGTCAGACATGCGTCGGCCCGTGCATCCTCCTCAGTCTCCCTACTCCAAACCTTCCTAGACGGGTGCTAGGTTGGGGGGAGCTGTTGTAATTTTTCTAACCTAACCCAAGCTTAAAACCGAAACCTCTCTGAAACAATAGTTTTTATAACTACTCTTAACTTATTTTCATTTTACTTAGTACTATCCTTACACTACACCTAAACTTACAAAAAAAAAAAAAAAATTATTTTCAATGTTTGTCTCTGCGTCGTCGAATTTGCGGTTGACATAGGTTTTTGATTCGTCATCAACTTTTACTGTTGATATTGACGAATCACCTTGTGTCATCGACTTTTATCGTCGTTTCTCGCAAATTGACTTTCGCCATCGATTTTTATCGTAGGGTTGACATCAATACATCAACATAAAGACTAATGAAAAACATCAGAACCCAATGAAAAGAGAGCGCTTTCTCATCAAGGGTGAGACAGACACAACACAAAACATAGAGAATTAGGGGTAAGGAACAAAGGATTTAGGGTAAAAAACCTTAAAATAACCGTCATTACAAATACGAGTCCCAAATAGGACATCAACTTTTACTTCAAGGATAAAATTAGGGTTTATGCAGCCAATGGTTTTCCTCGGTAAGGATTATGTCGGTTTGGTGTTTGCATTTTCCACAGAGGGGAGGGTTGGTAAAAGCTTGGCGCGCTCCTTTGGGGGTGTGTCCGCCAGTCCGAACCTCGACCTAGCCTCTTAAAAATCCATTCATTTACATTGGTGAACGGGGAAGCTAGGATAGCCCGTAAAGGGGCTTCTCTGATCCCTTCAGGGAGTTTCTGAGTTGAGGGAAGGTGGCGATGCGTTCGTGCCTTTCCTCTCTTCCAGTGCTTCAGGATGCGGGTCTGGGGGCCCTGGGGTTTCCCTGGTCCCGTCGGGGGCCCCGGTCTATGGAGGGGTGGCGATGCGTTCGTGCCTGCTCTTGGGCCGGGGCGCCCGATTATGGGCTGTGGTTCCCCGTTTTGGGTATTCCTGACTCCTCTGGGGGGCGCCGGGTCGGGGGAGGTGGCGATGCGTTCGTGCCTGTTCCTTGTCCGGTGTCCCGGGATGTGAGCCGGGGTACTCCGGGCTAAATCAGCAAGGGGAGGCGGGGGCGCGGCGACTAGCTCGTGGCGGACCCGTGTCCCTGGGTTCTTGGACCCAGCTGATTTGGGCAAGGGTTCTTGGGTGTTCCGCGGGGGTCCAGGTGAACCTGGGTCCCGGTGGGCACTCAGGGACCTGATCTCTGGCTAACCGGAGAAGGCCCCCACAAAATTGGCAGGGGTAAGGGGAGAAGGACGACCTGGTCGCCGCGGATCCCTGAGCCCTGAGTTCAATAGGAACTCAGCCAATTTGGGCAAGGAACCGTGGGCACTTGGGGGTTCAGACCCCTTTGGGCCTAACGGAACCCTACTCATATCCAGAGTAAGCCCCAAGATGAGACCATTAGACGCAGACTCTTTCCGGGTAGCCTGGGCAACCTCACGGTGACAACAAAGGGTTACTTGGGAGAGTGGTACGTATCCAGCCTCCCTGCAGCCCTCGGGCATTGCACGCGGGGGGGTGGCCTGGGGCTACAGGCCTTAATTGGAGCCCAGTCTTTTAAGGGTGATTAGCACCACTCACACAACAGCACATTTTGCACCAACACCCCTACACACTGACCTTTTTCTTTGCTTGTACTTGGAAATCGTCGATTCTACTACTTTCTTTCGGCAAATCTTGAGACCAACGTTTCAACTTGTTCCCTGCCGTACTTTTTGGGTGAAAAATACTCAAACCATTCTCCTTTCCTTGGACTTTGGTTAGGGCTATAGTAACCGGTAAAAGTTTTTTGCCTTAAAGCTATGTTTACCTTAAATCTAATTTTATTTTAAGTTATTAGATTCGTAAAAGCATACAAAAAAACGCATATTCTATGGAACTACAACCAAAAATTTAAAACCTAAATTACCTACTAGACTTAAAAAGGATCTCCAAACTCAAGAAAGAGACCCAGAACCCAACCTTCTAATTGTGGTTCTGGAAAATAACCCTTTTAGCAATTGACTATAAGACACTCGCCTGGGATTGATCAACCAAGGCGGGCCGCCTCAGAGGAGGGTGTCTAGTGTTTAAAGTGCCGAAACACCCAATGAATCTGAGGTACACTACTGATGAAGTGTCTTAAATATTTCCCTCTCTTAACCATACTTTGAGGGAGTAGTAAAAGTATGTCAAAAGTTGCCTCATTAAAGAAAGAAAATATAGATCAAGTCGAAAATATCACCACTCGAAACAACCCTCGTATTAAACCTGACCAAAATAACCCTAGGACACAGAAACCTAATGCCTCCAATCCCACCCATTTTCAACCTTTAACAGAATTTCAACTGTTCAAAACTTAGGGAACTTAAACCCGGTTTCTGATTCATCAGAACACACCTCAAACAGCACTTGCTAACGGAATGCGATGCCGGGTCGGGATTATCGAGCAGTAGCTCTCGAGTTGCGGCTTGGTTCGCTGATCCGGAGCAAGTTGAGTCAAAAACTTTGCATTCCCAAGTCCAATCGACGTTCGGACCTAATCTCCAATTGACCTTCCCTAATCACTAAATCTAGTCTTGAACGAACACTCGGCCCAAACCTACCAAATCTAGCTCCGAAACAACGCCCAGCCCAAACCTACCATTGGTAGACCTAAGGACTAAAAATCTAGCCCGAACCAACACCTAACCTAAACCTACCATTCGTAGCCCTATGGACCTGAACCTTTGCCTTTCCATCGCAACGGTGACTTAGCCGCACCTTGAACGAAGGGTGGTCGTAGTCAAGATTAAAACCTTAAACAGCACTCGCTGACGGAATGCAATGCCTGATCAGGATTATCGAGCGGTAACTTTTGGGTGCTGCTTGGTTCGCTGGTCCGGAACAAGTTTAGTCAAAAACTTTGCGTTCCCAGATCCGATGGACGTTCAGATTTAACTTTGAACCAACCTTCGCATTAAACCTAACCGAAACTGAACTCCTGGTCTTCCAAAATCTTAGCCCTACGCTCCAAAAACAGCCTATTCTCCTGGAACGGGACATAGATAAAGGCTTTCCTGGTACAGTCAGACATGCGTCGGCCCGTGCATCATCCTCAGTCTCCCTACTCCAAACCTTCCTAGACGGGTGCTAGGTTGGGGGGAGCTGTTGTAATTTTTCTAACCTAACCCACCTCAAGAAGTAATCTGTCATTTTAATTACTGAAGATGATGTCTCATTTGATGGTTGTATGTCATCATCCCTGTCTTGTTCTTTCTCCTCAAGGTCCTCTATTTCTTCAGGACTTCCAATTGAATTTTGTCTGAGTAATGATGGACGCTCCTGAAATACCCACCACATGCATACATATCTGTGGACACAGCTCAGTCTGTGTTTACTGCCCCTACACTGACAGTGCCATTTTCCAGACACTGGGTCAAATGTTACAATAGTTCGCCCAAGCTGACACCAGTTGTCTATGAGCCTAGTAAATACAGAAAAGTATATGTACGTCTGTGACAGGCCATGTTCCCCCCAAAAAATAGGGAAGACACAGTCAACATCCTCTTCACAGGCTTTCAAATGTAATTCCTTACATTCCTGTACTCTGGAGTTTGAGATTAGTCCTTTGTTGAACATTTTATCTAAAGAAGCAGTGTCTAGTGGTGGTGGAGGAATGTAACGCTGTGCAGAGACAGTTCTGCGAAGGTGGTGGCATTC
Organism: Labeo rohita; assembly: GCF_022985175.1. Taxonomy (NCBI): domain Eukaryota; kingdom Metazoa; phylum Chordata; class Actinopteri; order Cypriniformes; family Cyprinidae; genus Labeo; species Labeo rohita. The sequence goes on along the minus strand of NW_026127764.1, from coordinate 12,390 downwards.
AGTTCCAGGGTGTCCACTCCTGGCTGCAATCTTTGCCATGTCCCTACAAATTTCTGACTCGCAGTATATTTTTCCAAGAAGAAGCGACTTAATTACATGGACTGGAACTCTTGGCCCATGTAGTTCCTTTGGAGTGACGTATACTGCATTCTTTTGGTCTATGCAAAGCATAGGTTGCTCCAAACCATGTTGCATTCTCTCATGCCTTTTTTAGATTAGATGTGTTGGAAAAGGGAGCTGAACATATTTGACATTTATAGCGACCCTTTTGTGAATCGGTTTGTGACTGTTTGTTCTTTCAATTGGGTATTGGCCTGCTCCTCTGAAATTTTTACTTCAGAAAATGAATCTTTGTCTTCATGAATGGGTTGCTGGGTCACTAACAAATAAAGAAAAAAAAGATGTATAACATTGTAAGCCCTATTCCACAATCCACTGCTAAAATAAGCAACTGAACTGAAGTGATATTACTGAAAAATGGTCGAACCTGAAGACTTTTCTGTCACTTCATAACCTATGAATGCAGAGAAAAATATTATTCGTGCAAGTTCTATGGCATTCGCGCTGAATAATAGTTTTGTATAATGAATACAGATGCAAACATAGCTGCACATTCAATATTACAGTACACTGTGTTGGGCCAAAGTAAAAATGAACACAAACCGTGGTTTTTCAGGTGAGCTTTGAAATCCTCTGCTCTCCCTACAGTATGTCTGCAGTCTGGGCAATGCCAGTGACTCTGGCCTTGTGCTCCATCAGTGCAGTAACAGGGTATAATCAACTTCACTATAAGAAAGTACATAAAAAACACACCGTGAGAAACATCTAATGAGAAGATCCATTGATCAATTCTTTGAGTAAATTACCAGTGTTTGCTTCTCTGTAAAATACTGCATATCTATAATGCCGCTTTAACAGATGTGTCTTAGTCAGCGCTACTGCAGTCCTGCAGTATGGACAGACAGTGTCTGAATCACTATGCAGACTGTACAGTTCTTCCTCTGAGGCAAACACAAATTGCCTCTCTAAAAAAAGACAGATTTGAAGCAGCTTTTGACTTTTGTACAGTTACATGTTATTAACTTTGTTTGAGAAATTTAAATTGTGATTAAAATTTTCATGAAAAAAAAAAAAAAAAAAAAAACTACAATTACCAAGTGTTTATTACAATAAAGAACATCTGTTTTTTAAACAGAATGTCCAGGGGTGTCATGCAAAGTACTTTTCTTTAAGATAATGTTGATATACATCAATATGACTGACCCCAAATGCACACCCAAATGCAGTACAGGCACAAAGTAAAGAACTTTGTCACAAAAACGAGCCAAAAAAAAGAGTTGCAGTCAAGGGAAAATATATGTAAATGTACTTTACTTGCCTGCCATGGTCATGGCTTCTAAGACGTAAATTCTGAAATCTATTGAAAAAAAAAAAATAATGAAGGATAAAAAAAAAGAAAATTGTTTACAACAGTCTAAAACAAATGACATCAATAATATGAAGTCATATAATAAATTTCCCAATATATATAGTTTCACAAAATCAGTGAATTTCATTTAACCATTAAGGAACAATAGAGAATGTAATCAGTAATTGGCTGCCTTTATGTATGTGGGCCATTCTACCAAACTGGTTCTAAGTCAGAATTGGAGGCATGTTTAATTTTTTTTTTTTCCAAAAACTTTGTATCAATGCAAATTTTATAATTTTCAGAAAGTTTTGGAATATTTTTCATCTTCTCTGATTATCATTATCAAAACACAATAATTAAATAGGAAGGGTTATATTCACCTAATAAGTTTTTGTTTACATCTACGTTGTAAATATATCTTTTACTATTTTATTAAAATAGTAAACGTTTTCACAGGTAAATGAATAACAATTACAATTTTAACAACATTTTAAGTGTATGAGATTAAGGATTCATTGCTTTGAAGATAGATTTAACCAAACACTATAATAACATTTTTAATAATTACATGTACTTTATTTTGGAATATTGGTTGTGACTGCACATTTTCAGTTACAGTAATGTGATCTTTGTAAACATGTAAGATTTGAATACTAAATGATTTTTAAATGTATTTTACTGTTGTGGGACAGCAGTTTGCACCAATTCTATAGAATGGCCCATATTAATTTAATAACGTACATGTTCAGAAAAATACTCTCTTCAGTTTTCATTTTATTTTTTCTGTTACCTGTTAAATTGTGAATAAGAAAAAGGCAATTATAAAATGTAGTTATTTTTATTTTTTAATAACACTGATCAAAAACGCAAAATAGAAAACAACTATCAGAAAATCATGTCAGAAGTCGTTTGAAAAAAAGCATAAATAGCCTACCTTCTTCATAAACATTCTACAGACAAAGGAGCGCAGCAACGACCCTCGTCACGGCCACATTCTTCTGTATTAGCAGAAAAACATGGATTACACAGACATTTCTCATGTTTCTCATTTTAAAAACTTTTCATTTACATTCAAATAATAGCCTACTGCTTTATTCTGTATTAAATCTATTCTAAATTCCCATGAAAAAAAAATAATAATTCAGTGTGGTTAGGACATTTTTGGCCTTGACATGACTTAGCCTAGTTGGAAAAAGTCTTAATCAACCTGAATTAAACCCTACGCATTGTATGAACTGAATGTTAAACATAAAACAAACAATGCTTCTATTTATATGCTGCGGTTCGACTGATTGATTGACCTAATCATTTATGTACGCCTTAGCGACTGAAACTGACGCAGAATGATTTCACTTTAATGAATGATTTTACTTTACTCTTTCTGTAGCGAACAACATTAGTATACTGACATATATAAGACATTAACGTTAAGTAACGTTAATAGTTCTCTAAACAATTTTGCCAGTCTGTCAGCTAATGTTTTAATTTATTAATGCTAGCAAACAAACGGGAAATACCATATTCGATCCGATTCTCTGGGAAAGAAAAAAAAATGACTAAAGGGTATCACCTTTAGAATTTAACTAACGTTTCAGTACATATTACTTAATGTCATAACAGTTACATACTTCATAATTATATTAACATTTACTTACCTTTCATAATCAGACAGGCTGCTGCTAATGCTGAATCGCTGACCGTTAAACCGCCGTTCCATAGCACACGACATTCGATTGTCGCATTCCTCCCCCTAGTGGCGGTTAAGGCTAGGAAGGTTACAGCTGTGGCTACCGGGCATGCGCACATAAATCTAAAATTATTTTTAAATTTTTATTTTCAATCTAATAGATAGAAAAATTTATTTCAATGTTAGTTTCCGGTCGGAGTTGTATCCCTTCCATTGGCAACTGCACAGATCTTTCAAACTGGCCATGTTGCAGCCGTTAAGCTCGGCATATTCGCCTTTGTAAAATAAATTATTTGAATAAAATCAATGTATGAATGTATCGTCACAAAACAAATGACCCCTAAAATAAAAACATAGTAGGTTTTATGGGGTTAATCACCGTAAATCAGAGGTTCTCCCAAACCTCCCCTATCATGTGGCACCCCCCCAAAAAAACGATGATGAAAACATTTCCGCACTGGTGGAAACACAACGAGACTTCACTTTTGCTTTCACTTTCGAGACCGGCTCGGAAAGCGTTTAGTGTCTCTGTCAGCAGCAGCAAATCAGTGCAGCTGGAAGAGATCCGCGTTCAAGCGCACGCAACACGCAATAGGCTGAAAATGCCACAAAGCACCAGCAAATGTAATTACAATGAATGTGTCAGGGAAATAAGGAGATATTTGAATTATTTATTAATAAACCAGTGTTTTCAGTGTCCCAAGGATGAAGTTGCCGATCCTGACTCACCATCTCTCTGGACGCGCCTTTAGAGAAATGCATTTTTACATATTGAAAGTTTTTGTGACAGTATTTGTTTTATTTCGTTAATTAATATCAAGCTTTCTATAGATATATGTATCATGTCTGTGAGGTTTGTATTTGCTGAGTTTCGGTTCATTTTTGTGAAGCGCTCCTGTTGAGGCAACAGAAAGCGCATCATGTTTGTTTTCTTTATTTAATAAAAGCACCTTTTGCAACGTTTTGTTGATGCTGTGAGTGCACACAAATAAAAGTAGACCCTTAACAGTTGCGAAAGATGTATTATGAGCAAAAATGGCGGAATATTTTTAAATTGTTTCCACTGAAAAAAAAATGCAAGTCATCGCGCTGGCGCCTCAATGTCCTGCAATGCGCTTTTAGCTTCCACTCTCCGCACAAATTTGGGTATGCGTCTAATAGCGCACATTTCTCTAAGTTTAACGTTGCAACTAACATTGTTTTATACTTGAACTCTTTTGGGCCTATATCTATAGATTTTATTTTAAGCAAGTCGTGATGATTTGAGAAGGCAAAATTGATCAAACAGTCCTTACTTTAAATATAGCCTAAAGTTTTCGTTTTTTAATGAACAAAAATGCTCCAAACGTGTTTTTTTTTTTTTTTTTTTTAAATTAACTTAACAAAAGAATGAAACGAAATAAAATTACTTTGCCATTACATACAAAACTGACCTATTTCAATAGATGAAAAAGTAGTATAAGCTGTTTTGGGAGAAGGGGGGAAAAAGACGGGCTCTGGCCGATAATTCTGATAAGCTGTCGGACAAGGGCCGGGCTAGGAAATATACATGAGGCCCGTGCAGGGCTATAATGAACATTTATCCGAATACTTTAATTATTGTTCAGTGTTTGCAACACAGAAATATAACCTATACCGTATATCCTGGTCGTAAAGCTTGTTCAAACAAAGCTTAACTTACATGAGCAGAGCTCTCTCTGGATCAGAGGTTGCGCGAAAGCAGGTTTAAATATTCCGATGTGATTGCGATTTCAAAGGTTTTATAGACATAGCGAAATAAAAAAATAATAATAATAATAATATTTTATATATATATATATATATATATATATATATATACACACACACACACTGTAAAATCCAATAGTTTACCTTACTTAGATATAATTAGTTATCTTTACTTAATTGCTATACTTACTAGGTTTTATTAAGTTACAGCTACTTTCAAGCGAGTAAAACAATTTACTTACTACTTTGAGTGACGCTTACTTAAAATATTCAAGTAGCCAAAAAGGAACCAATGACATTAATAAACCAGTGAGAGGCAGCAGTGCACTAATGTTGCTAATTTGCAAAATAACAACAGAAGAAAAGCAATTTTTTTGAGGTGGCAATTGTTAATCTGCAGTTATTTTTCACTAGTTACATTCACTCATTTCCCAAAGTCATCTTGAATGTTGTTTCAATACAACTACATATTTGGGAGAACATCACATAAACTGACTTCATAAATTGATTTTCATAAAATGTTGTTGGTGTGTCTGTCTTTATTTATTTATTTTTTAATTTATTTATATATATTTTTTTTACTTACCATTATAGTGATTAATATTCCGTTTGGTTGGGCACTTGGAACTTTGTTTTTTTTATTATGATTTTCTTCCTATTGATGCAGCAATGCAACATGAAGTCATAATTTTTGATTTCAAGGGAAGAAAAGTAATAAGTACATTGCTTTTAGAAGGAAACCTTCTAATTGTGATGTTGTGATTAGCTAAATCTTTTAATTCTTTAGCTAATGTATTTTTAAATGTATTAATGATGTTTTATGATTTCATTGTTCTACATAAACACCTTGAGAGTTTACTGGGTTGAGACAGTCTTTTAATAAATGTGGTAACGTTCTCAAGTCACAAACTTCAACATTTAGCACATGAATCACAACAATGGTAACAATTCAATTTTTTTTTTAATTATTTGTGACAATAACCATTATATTATTTTATAGTCTCTTTTTGTTGTGCTACTACTGACACAAGTCAGTAAATAAAATTAGCAAATAAAAACAACAACAGTAAAACAAAGCAATTTTATAATTTATCCATGCCGCAATGCACTCTGGGAGTCAGTGAGTAGCTATACTAAGTCAAGTGTAACCCTAAAGTAAATGATTGAGTACCCCCTACAGTTCTTTTTTAGTTACTAGAACTTACGTGTAAGTAAACTATACTAAGCATTTGTCAGTACAACATACTATTCCTATTTCACTTTACTTAGTTTTTTTAAGGCAATCGGTTTGCATGTTTTTTTTTTTTAAGTAAACCCAACTAATTAGATTTTACAGTGTGTGTGTGTGTATATATATATATATATGTATATGTGTGTATATGTGTATATATGGACCTTTCTCACATATATGCAACCTAACGGCTGGGTAAAAAAAAAATCCATTTGCTCATATAGCAAAAGAAAAACTCCACGATTTCAACCTTCAAACTTTCACGACTTTCAACCAAAGGGAAAAAATTTAAAGAAACTAATATTGGCAGTCAGAAGAGAGAACAATGTCAAAATTACCATCCCTCCCATACTGGTTTAGAAACACCCTCACATTAGCGATAACTGTTTGTTTGTAAGTTGATGAAAAGGTGAGATAATATAAAGTCTAGTGTTATAAATGTACATACATTTAAAAATAATAAAAAATAAAAACATAATTTTTCAAGGATTTATGATTATGATGACCGCTGAAACGCGTCACCACAGTCCTGTAAAAAAGGGTCCACTGTCCTGCTGTCTACGTGTACTAACTTCTGTACGTACTGTTTTAAGACAGAAATAAATTGAAGAATAATAGTGTACGAAAAATATCAGTACAAAGGCATTTAACAAAAAACATATACAAAAGTACAAATATATATGTATATATATATATATATATATATATATATATATATATAGATAGATAGATATATATATATATATATATATATATATATATATATATATATATATATATATATATATATATATATATATATAGATATAGATATATATAGATATATAGATATATATAGATATATATTTATTCAATTATAATAAAGCCACAAAATGTTAAACATTACGATAAAAAAAAAAAAAAATGGAATGAGCGCGAGTCAACTGCGGCTGGTTGAGCGTCCAGAGAAGCGTCAGTAAGCAACCAGTCGTGATCACAGTCATTTGACTGCTTTACCTGGGGAACAAAATCTAAAACATCAATCATACAAAAGAATAGAGTCATAAGAATATATTTATAATATTTAACAATGCATTTTTATGCAGAGAGTGTGATAGGAAACGCGTTATATTCGCAGGTCAGCGGCAGCTGGCTGGTTGAGCGTGAATGGCTGGAGCTGCCACTGACGGGTCACGTGACCTTGGAACGAGGGAACGTATTAAACTCGGAGCGCTCTTGCGGTTGGCTGACTGAGCGACCAGTAGAAACGGCATTAACCAACCAGTAGGAATCACCGCCATTTGAACACTTTAATCGCGCTGAAAGTAAAGAACTGAACAGGTTCACAACAAGAAATTAAGCACAAAACACAAAATCCGCCGAAAATCTGTTGTTGCTGAAACTTGAGGCATACTGCCAGCTGGCAGCTCATGTTATAGTCAGACATGATTCTAATGCAACGCGCATCACCGCGGATCAGTAGCTGAGTATCTCTTCAGCAAGCCGACACGCAAACTGACACAAATGAAACTGAAAGTAAGTTGCAGATGCTCAACACACCAGCATTTTCATCAGAAGTACTGAGACTAACTGTATTTCCAGTGCTAATACCGCACTCTCTCCTGTTGCAGCGTTTAATCTTGAAATTAGCTGATCATTAATAAAATGCAGCGCATATGTGTTGCTTTCATTGATGTGAACTCTGTTAAGTTTGCATATAGCGCAGGGAATTGAACAACGGGTTTATATCCGTTTCGTGAGGACATATATGTGGCCAAGTGTAAATGGAAACGTTTTAACAAATCAGACAGATATCCAATCAGGGAAAATGCATGAAGTGACCAGGTGTGAACAGGCCCTAAATGCGAGCAGTTTAACAGGTGTACCTAAAAAAAGTGGCTGAAAAAATAAAGGTGATTTGACATGATTGATGTTTAGAATTAAAAATAAAACAAATGATATGACCAAAATCAAACATTTACTAATAACTGTCAGTGTTTTAGTCCTGTTTTGCCACAGTAGTCCTACCTGTGTTCCCATATTTGGTCATTTTCCTTTCCTTGTTTTGTTTGATTGCTTTTAAGTGTCTCTCATTTAGTCCTTTGTTACTTATGTCATACCCTGTGCTCCTGTGTACCTGCTTTTGGTTTATTATTAAAGTCTTTTTTTGTTTAAACTTATTCTTTGTCTCCTCGTTCCCTCCAATGCATCATGACAATAATACAAATTACAATTTTATGTTCAATAAGGTTGTGTTCAATAATTTATCATTTGAATTAGTTTATAAAGATTTCTTGTTTTTCCTTCACAGCAAAAAGCCCAGTGTTAAATTAACTCTCCTGAGAGTTTATTTGAGTCCACACTCAAGAACCGGTGTATGAATATCAACAACGGTGACAAATGACGTATTCAGATAAACAGATCAACTCTGAACATCACAAAACAAGCTACTAAAAAGTCACATAAAAACAGCAAAAGCAAAAGAAAATAGTAAGAATAAAAGAAGTTACAAAGACAATTCAGCTCATAATTTATTCATGCTGCAATGCATGATGGGAGCCACAACTTGGTGTTCTCTTCAGTGTTACTTTTAACACTCTTGAGTGTGGAGCCAAATGAACTCCCAGGAGAGTTAATTTAACACTGGGCTGTGTTGTATTTGTTTTTTATTTGTTTTATTTTTGTTTTGTTTATACTTTGTTTTATTTTTTTTGTAAAACTACGCAAGGTGTGGGATTAATACCCTTACGAAAATTAACCAAGGTTTTACTACAAATAAAACCATAAAAACACAGTTCCTATAGTTAAACCATGGTAACTACAAATTAACCATGGTTTTAGTATTCTAACCATAGTTTAACCATGGTATTTGTAGTAAAACTGTGGTTTTACAAATGGTAGTCAATACACCAAAAAGGTGCTGAATAAAAGTGGAAACAGTGAAAGAGGAAGGAATAAGAGCTCGAGGTGAACAGTTTTAGGTTTTAGCACCATGTCACGTTGATGTCATGTGGCATTTTTATAGCATGTTTATAGGCAGTAAGCGTGGGTCGTGGCAGCACACACACTGTGCGATGATCAGGCTGAATTTCTGACACTGTCAAAATGATCGTAGGCTGTCTTTGCTTGCAAGATCGTGACAACGGCCATCTTTGAACCTAGATATAGGACCACAGATTAGGAGCCACGATCACCGCCACGATTGTTTCACAATGTCAATCTTTCGTCTGGGACAGCCGAAAATCGTGCAGTGTGTCTCGGGCTTAAATAGCAGTGGACTGCTGGAAAGGCGTACTTATATGCCACCTATTGGACGATACTGGCAGTATGCTTCTATGTCAGGGGTGTCCAAAGTATGTAATGAATTTCAAATGGACTGCAGCTTGTTTCCAGCCACCGCAAGCATTTTTGATCATTTTCACCACATTTTCCTGGCCCCAAAATATAGAGATAGCTGGAAAATTTCATCTTTGACAGGGAAATGTGTCCTAAATGATGGACAATAAATGCAGCCTTGGTGAGCAGAAGAGACTTCTTTCATATATAAAAGAAATTCCTTTCAGGGGACTAAATTAGCTTCACAGTAGGGTCTAACCCAGCACACACTGAAAAAATATTTTGTTGGTTCAACTTAGAAATTGATCTTCATGCGGTAACATCTACAATAACTGGTTTTGTTCAAATGAAATAAATGATTTAAGATTACTGATTATAACTGAATTCAACCAACCTGAAAAAAAAAAAGTTTTATTGAATCATAACAGTCAGTAGATGTAACCTGATTCTCCATTTAGGTAAAATTGTCACTACTGTTGAGATTCACGTGCTGATTCTTGATCTTTGTGTGAGTCAAAAAGACACAGATCAAAACACTTCCTATATAATACAAGGAGAAAAATCACAATATCTGATTGCCAAGACATCATGAGACTAACAGCTCACATTCTCACACATCAGACTCCTGATATGACCTGTGAGTCTGACTATTACATGACTAGATCAATAATAATCAAGATCAGATCAGAGTTTCTCTCACAACTGCTGCAATAACAAACGTGTTTTAGAAATACACAGTTACTGCAATCAGAGAAGAATTGATGTTAAGTATTCAAGAATCAAGAGCCCAGTTAAATCAAACGCTTATCTCCACAATGGAGACTTCAAACCTGATTATTTTCAATAAAACATCAACATCTAAACCTCAATTCTCAATAAGAAGTTTAGTATGAAAGAAATAAAGTTAGACTGGATTGTAATAAGTGTGAGAGAGAGATATGGTGATTTTTTTTTTAACTATTTTGAAGAGTAGTGCTGTCCATTGTGATTTTCACTTTGCTGCAACTTAAAATATTGAATAATTTCAAATCATGATTTGTCATTGAAGCAACATTCACTAATCATCATGGAGCAGGTGTGCATGTTTTGAATGTGTTTATTCTCAACATTATTGGAAGTTGTATGTTGGGTCAATGTGATGGATTTAAGTTGAAATAACATTCTCTCATTTTATGTTACATAATCTTGATTGAACTAGGTTATAACAACAAAACTAGAATTATAGGTAGCTTCACAGCTTCACTTTTTACAGTGCAATAGGAACTACAAGTAATGGTAGTGTACATTGATTGGCAAAGCACACATGATAACACCGGCACCCAACATTTTAAAAAGCCATGTAAACACATTTACTCTACAAACATGGAAAACATCGCTCACAGCATTTACTTGTTGTCTGCAGTTTTGTGTTCTTTTCTCAGCCTTGATGATATGTAATACTATTACATGAAAGAACTGAGCTATTTTTCCTTGAATTTGGCTTTTTTTTTTGTCACATTCAGTATTTAGATTTTGAACACACTGAAAATCTCTAGAATAATTTTATCATCTTTTCTGGAAGTGTTTCCAAAAAACAGCTGCATATTCAGACGATGTAACACTTTTAAAATGTCATGCTTCAAGATTAGGATGTTCACTCAAGATATTCAATTTTGTCTACAGTACAGCCTGACACAGTGTGAATACTAATGATACTATTTCAAACTATTCTTCTTTTTTTTCCTTTCAGTGGCACAGGTGGAAACAGGTCAGGAAAAAACAATTAGACAACGCCAGTCTGCTGTTAATGACAACCTTAAGATGTCAGGCGAAACCACAAGCAGCGAAAACACGGGAACAGATCTCAACCACATGAAGGGCTTAAGTATTGCACAAAATATAAAGGACAACTGGAGCAGAAAAATATTAGATGGAAGCAATGAAAACCTACCAATGTTTAACTCCATCTGGATGAAACATGGAAGAACAGTGATGGATTCTGCAGAAGAAGCACATTTGGGAAAAACATCCCAAAAGAGAACAAGACCATTATGATGATTGGAGCCACAGGAGCAGGAAAAACCACTCAAATCAACAGCATGATCAACTACATTCTGGGAGTGCAATGGGAAGACGACTTCCGGTTTGTGCTGATAGATGAAGGGAGGCAGAAATCCCAGGCTGAAAGTCAGACGTCACAGATCACAGCATATCAAATTAATCACATGGATGGCTTCCAGGTCCAATATTCTTTGACCATTGTGGACACACCAGGCTTTGGTGATACTAGAGGCATTTCACATGACCAGAAAATCACAGCACAGATTCAGGAGTTCTTCTCTGCCCGTGGAGGGATCGACTGCATTGATGCTGTGTGTTTCGTAGTACAGGCTTCGCTTGCTCGTCTGACACACGCACAGAAATATATCTTCGACTCCATTCTTTCCATATTTGGGAAGGATATTGCTGAAAACATCCTTGTGCTGGTCACTTTTGCAGATGGGAAAACACCTCCGGTTCTCGAGGCCATCAAAGTCTCCCAGGTTCCCTGTTCTACCAATGAGTCTGGAGATCCAATGCATTTCAAGTTCAACAACTCTGCCATGTTTGCTACCAATAATAAATCTGGAGGAGCCAAGGAGTCTGATTGTGAAAACTTTGATCAGATGTTCTGGAATCTAGGATTTTCTAGCATGACAAAATTCTTCACATCCCTTAACATGATGGAAACTAAGAGCTTGTCTCTGACACAGGAGGTCTTAAAAGAGCGACAACAGCTAGAAGTGCTTGTGGAACGACTCCAGCCCCAGATTAATGCTGGTCTGACAAAACTGAATGAAATCAGGAAGACGAGAGCTGCTCTGGAGCAGCACAAGGCTGAAATGGATGCAAACAAGGACTTTGAATACGAGATTGAAGTAACTGTCCCAAAACAGATTAAAAACACATCTACCTCCTTCTTAACCAACTGCCAAACTTGTCACTTTACATGTCATGACAAATGCATTTATGCAAATAACTGTGATAATATAAGTGCTC